>NW_006239316.1:51002-99165 GCF_000226075.1 Solanum tuberosum | reverse complement strand
TCTATACATTAATATCACATTATTAGCTCATAATCAATAGACCCACTTTAGACCGAAAATTAGGATTTGAAGATATGCAAGGGTTCATGGAGTTTTTTTATATTAAAACCATCAATATTAACATAAATCATCATTTGAAATACTTTCATGCAAGAACCCAAGCTTAGAATTGAAATTAGGATTTTTAGTGTTTTTGAAAAACATTGAAATCGCTTTGATTTGGCTCTTTGATTGAAAGGAGAATCAAAGATAAAATCCCCATACCTTTATGATTAATTTCCTAGGAATTTGAAGGAGAAAACTGTAGGAACCCATCCCTTAGCTTGAAGCTTCATCAATGTCTTCCATGGAGTTCTAGAGAGAGAATTTATTTGAGAGGGAAGGTTCAATTTGGATAATGAGGTCTAATTCTAGGTTTTGGGGTTTTAACCACTTAAAATACCCTAAAATAGGTAGAATAACCGTTTATAATAATTCTCAAAAGTACCCCTCACTTAGTTGGACCTTTTAAACAAGTCAAACTTGAGTTTTATTTTCGCAGATTTCGTCGGGAAACAAGTCCGCGTCGCAGAAGTGTTCCCACAAGGTTCTGGAAATTAAATTTCTAGACAGAAGAGTCTGCGACACGTCCGCGACGTGGACCAAAATTTTGGCCCTTGGTGGAGCTAGTCCGCAACGTGGACATGCTCCCTCTATGAGCAACTTCAAGCTACCTTGGCAGCTTGTTTGGCCAAGGGTTGGGGTCCTCCTCGAGGACCCTTAGGGTGGTCCCGGGGAGTCGTACCCTGACATTTTGACCCTAAAAACATTTATCAAGACACTAGGGTCACCTCCACTGATTTTAGACTCCAAACAACACATAAAAACATGAACAACATACTAGAACACACCAACAGGTAAAAGACTAGTTTCCGAACGTCTTGATCATCCCTTGACGTTTGACTTCCAAACTCTTTAAAACTGACTAAAAAGGCTATTCTTCATTATTTTAACAAGTTGTTAATGCATAAAACCCATGTGAGGCTCTACTTTATCCTACTTCATTTTGAGGGGTGTTACATGTATTGCCTCATATCTACCTAAGACAAAAATAGGGGTTCCCTGGTGACACTAAGTTCAACCCCAAGAATGAAGTTCGAGTGAGGACTTACGTCGTGCCACGACGTTAACTAAGGCACTTCTTGGGAGGTAACCTAAGTTTTACTGGTTTTGTTTTGTTTTAGAAATAATGTTGTGTTGATTTTTGCAGGATTGAAATGGAAGATGTGATTGAAAAATGCAGGTTGGCGAGCTAACAGTCCAGTCGATGACTCGTCGAAGAAGTTGGTGAGCCCGACTTGGACCGCCGTTGGACTCAAGGAATTCTAGGGTTTGAGTCTGTAAAACTTGGCGAGCCTAGGAGCAAATGGGTGAATCATTGACCAGGTCAGCAATCATGACTTAGTCCGCCGTTTGGACCCCCACATTAACTGGGGGACCTTTAAGACTCGGCGAAGTAAGTGCCCACTTGGCGTGTCAACAAGTGGGTCGGCGAGCAAAACATATATCGCCGAATAGGCAAGAACTGGACGGATTTTAAAGGCCAAAGGTTTAAATTTTCAAAATCTTTCACATTCCCTCACTTTTAAACTTTCCGAAATCACACCCGCACTATAGTAGTCTATATTTTTGAGTTTTTACCGCATCTTAGTCGTCAATTTTGTGTTCGGAGTTGGATTTCTTTGCCGCCTAGCATTTGAAAGTATTTATTCAGCTTCTAAGGTTGGTTTTCCGAACATCGAATCCTTGTATTGCGATTTTACTCAATTGCAATTAATTTTATCTTAGTGAAGTGTGTTGGGCATCTCTGATCGTAATTGTATGGTTGTGTGCCTATTTTAATTCGAATATAGTGCCCATAATACCTTTATTGTTGAATTCCCGAGTATCTTGTGCCTTAAAATTGATTAAAATTGTAGGGTTGCGCTTGAATGTTGTTGGGTCTAGTCGGGTGAAGTCTAAGTAACCCGCATTTCTACCAAGTGATGTATTTTGTCCAATGATGGAGTGGTTGACGTCATTCTTAAGTGCAAAAGTCGTCAAATGGAGAAATTTGGCCAAACTATGTGAAGTCTGAGTATCCCGGGGGCATGGCTGTAAGGGGGTATTAGCTTAATTGAATGGGTGCATATTTTGATTTTGCTTTCGAGGGCTGTGTGGTAGAATTTGGAAGTTGGGATTAAAAGTAGGTACGTTGGGCCGTTTGGTGAGTTGGGTCGAGCTCGCCAAACCACTCGGCAGTTCACCGAATTCCCCTTTACCGCCTTTATTTTCATGGACAATTAGAAGTTGGGCTCTGTAACTTTTGGCAAGAAGCCTGAGTTCGCCGAAAGTCCCTCTTGATTGCCCTTTCTGTGCCCCTAACCCCTAAACTGCACTGTAACTTTCGACGGGCTACTCCTTGCTCACCGAATGCTATCGGCGATTCACCGAAAGGCCTTTCCCATCGCCTATATGCCATTTTTCTAAGGAAATTTTGAGCCAATCCTTTCGGGGAGCCCAATCTAGCTCGCCGAAGTGATTCAACGACTCGTCGACCTGTTCGGCGAGTCTGTCTGCAACTATTGTCTGCAAAAAATTTCTTGTGATCTTTCTGAAAGTTTTTTATGTGTATGAAGGAATTGATAGAATCAACCTAGACATGTCGCCCTGTAAAAGAGCACGGGGTATTGTGATCAATGTAAAGGGAGCAAATCCTCTTAAAAAGGGAAGAACAGAGCCTCAAACGGGACGAAAAGGCAAAGGAAAGAGGCCAGTTGCTGAAGTTCTGGAGCACAACTCTAGCAGGGTGAGAGAGTCCATCGACTCCCAGGCTGCACTATCTGAGTCTGAGGATGACCAACCACTATAGTCCCGGCGAATAGAGCTTCGTGCTACAGCTTGTCCCGACTCATCTAGAGTTTGAGCAGCTGTCACTCCTCCTGCAACTAGTACATTTCCATCTTTGACACCTCCTGTGGCCCCAGTGCCACTAGTGGTTCCTCCCCCTATGCTACTCAAAAAATAAAGGCAGATGTGTTACAGACTATTCTGAAGGAGAAGCTATTTCTACGGAGGGCCTAGAGGGCAGATACTTTATTGTTAGGGACACGCTCCAGTACCATCGGTTAGAGCAGTTCACCATGCCCTAAGGCTCCTATAATACTTTATGGGTTCGGGAATTCTATACAGCATACGGTGACTTGGTACCCAAGGGCAAGAACAAGGCCGGTGCTTTCAGACCAGTGAAGTCTGTCATGGTCAGAGGAAAGGAAGTAAGGTGTAACAATGAGTACATTAATAATGTACTCAACTGGGGTCTAGGTGCTATAGTGGCATATGATGGCTTGCATGTTACTCAGTCTCTTGATGATTTAAAGGGATGGCTTGCACCTTTGATTTCCGATACCACCCGGAGGTAGATCGAGGCAGGGGTCCCCATAGAGAAGAAAGATCTGAATATTGCTGCTCGATTCTGGTTTGGCTTCATCAACTGTACCATCATGCTTTCCCAGAATGAGTCTATCTTCTGCCTCCCTAAGGCAGCCTGCCTTGGGTCGATTATATCCAGGAGGAGCATTAAACTGGGACTCCTTATAGAGCAGGAGATGGCCATGAGGGCCAAGTAGAGCAAGACCACCCTACTATTCCCGGTGCTGATTTCAGAGCTATGCCGGCGTGCTGGAGTTACTCGGGACGCAACGAGAGATATTGAGGTTACTCCTTTATCTTTCATAGACATTCGGCGTATAGAGGCCGATAGAAAGAGACCAGCCTCGGTAGATACATCTCCGAAGGAGGACATTGACTCTTTATCTGCAAAGGCATCTTTGCCTACTCCGGCCTTCAGGCCTTCAAGTACATCCGCTCCCACTTCTTCCTACTAGGCACATGGTACTTCCACCTCTTCCCAGCCCACCAGCCCTCCAGGATTACTCAGGCTATAATCCTGAAGATGGGGTACCTAGCCAATTCAGCTGATGTGAGGGCTACTAGATTTGAGGCTGATGTACCATGGATGATTGAGGCTGCCATCCTTGCTGCACTGACCCCACTCTAGACATCCATTGACACTCTTACTGCGAGAGTTGAGGCTTGTGAGAGAAGAGAGGGGGAGACTTCTGAGGTTACAGCTTTGAGAATCGAGGTAGCAGATTTAAGGAATGATGTGGACTATCTCAAGTCTACAAACTTCACAACCTTATTTGAGGCAGCTGATATAGAGGATTTTCCTGCTATATCTGAGATTCCTCCACCTACCACCGAAGATGTACATATAGATGACATAGCAGTTGATGAGTCGGAGGCAGAGACCGACGAGGAGAAGATAGAGATGAGGGAAGAGAGCATATATGGAGACCTTCCAGATCTAGAGAAGATGATTGTATAGTCGGTGATCCAGACATCGCTGACATACACGTCCATGGCAGCCCCTAGTGGATCCGGTATTGTTGATGTGACTCCGAGCACTGATGCCAAAGTTCAAAGTACTGCACTGGGCATTGACGCACAGAAAGATGGAGCGATTGTTTAGACATGATTTCTCTTTACCTCCCTCTCTGTCTTCTTTTCTTGACTCTTTGGATATTTTCTTGCATTTGAGGACAAATTGTTTTTGTTTTGTGGTGGGGTAAGGCCCACCTTTTATGAATATCGTTCTGTTTATATATTGGGTTTTGTGTTATAAATTGTGTTTTGGACCTGTTTTTGTGGATGTTTGAGCTTGTGGCTGCTTATTTTAATTGTAAATGACTTTTTGACCCTTCCAAAAAAATTTGTGCCACCTCTTAATCGTGTTGAATGTTGATGTTCTTGTGCAAATTTGAGTATCAGTTATGTTCAATACCGATGACCTAAAAAGTTCTCTTAATCGAACAAAAATGAATGTGCGGCTACGATGAGGCCAAATGAAGTTGCATAGACAATATGTGAACTTTTTGCATCTCGTTGTGACTAGCCGGCTATCGAATGAGTCTCTTGTGATGAACATTTCACACTAGCGAAAGTGTGGAGTCTTATTTGATATTGGTGCTAATGCCTTGTGTGATGAGCTTACCGTGAACCATGTGTGATAACACCTAGAATTTACCCCGTTGGTCCGGTTGACTTAGTGATGCAATCTCTTGAAATGATTTTAGGCAACTTTGAATAGTGTGAAACATTTTGACATTATACCTCTTTTGTGGCCAACCTTGTGAGTGTGTGATCTTTGCTTGAACACACTTTGAGCCTTAACTTTTTTGTTGGAAGAAACTTGATGCAAATTGTGACCTCTCTTTACCCATTACCCATTACCCATAATTCTCATGATTTGTGGTTTGTTTGAATAGCCAACTTAGGCCAAAATCCTAAGTTGGGGTATGGTGAAAATAGAAGGTAAATCAAGAAATGCAAAGAAGTCCCCTTTGACGCATGGTTTTGAGAAAGATGGAACCCGTCCATACAAAAACAAGAGAGAGAAGAAAGAAAAGAAAAACAAAAAGAAAACGAATGAAAAGGTTTGAAATAAAGTTGCAAAAGAAAATTGGGTGTCCGATATTCCATGGAAAGTGAATAATGGGGTGACTCTTTAAGCATGAATGAGAATGGTGAAGAAAAGAAAGAAAGAGTTGTTCATACCATATTTCATGAGAATTGCAGCCATTGGGCCTAAATGACCATACCCTTACACTCAACCCCGTTACAAGCTTTGAAATGACGTTTTTGATCTTGAGTGAGCTAAAACAAGTGTTGTTTGAAAAATAAGGGCAAACCTATGGGTGGAGTCATGCATATGTTCATCGTTGTGAGTGTAAGTGTTGATTGTGATTCCGGAGCTATAAATTGTTGAACCATTGTGTGTGAATATGGAATCATTATTTGTCTGAGAGCATTTGGGTACCTTTGTTGAGCTTGAACTTGCATTTGAATCAAGTATTGTGAACTTGAGAATCTTTGATAACGGTGAGTCACAACTTGAATCTTTGAGTGCACAATTGATCTTTGCATGAGTAAGTTGAGTCTTTTTGTGTGCATTCATGATTGAGTCTTGTGTAGCACTGTTTGAGACATCCTTTTTGAACTGCTGAACTTGAGTTTTACTTGAGGACAAGCAAAATTTTAAGTTTGGGTTGCTGATGAGTCCACGATTTGGACTCATTTAGGGACTTATTTGGATTGATTTTGTGTACTGAAATACTTCTTTTGTGCTAATAACTGATGAAAAACCCTTGATTTCCAGGTGTTTGGATCGAGGAAAAAAGCATGGACACTAACTTGCAAAAATGAACGAAGCAAACTCAAAGAGCGAAGAAATGAAGGTTTGGTGATCACCGAGTCTCTTTGGCGAGTCGCTAAATGGACATGACCCCGCCTAAAGTTCCAGTTTGCCAAGCCCTGAAGGAGAAAATCAATTTTGCGATAGAAAGGATGAGTCGGCATGTCACCGAGTGGTTCCACGATGCACTGTTGGATCGCCCAAAGTTACAGAACTTGAGGAAGTTGAAGGCCAAAGTAGAAAGGTGATGAACTTGTCCAAAGGGCGGATCGCAGAGTTGATCGGCGATCCCGACTTACTGCACCGAATGGTCCTTCGCAACATATTTTTGGTGACTATAAATACATTTTCAAACATTATGTTTAGTATCAAATTTTATTCTGAACATTCATGAGAGTAATTTTTGTGTTAGAAGTCTGAGTATTGAGACTAAACTTTTCCTTAGCTTTGAAGAATTGAAGTTTTCCATTTTTGAGAAATTGGAAGTGGGTCATTGATATTATTAAATTTGGACCTTTGTAAAGAGGAAATTAATCGTACCCAGTTGATGGAAATACAATTTAGTAATCATTTCTATATTTTTATGATGTCTAGCTAAAACCCAATTCTTGGGGTGTAATTATTGGTTGATTTACCTTATGGATATTGATAATTGTTAGTTAAAATGTTGTTTAGAAGTGATTTCATTCAGTAATTGAGGTTTAATTTAAAGGGTTGTAGTTGCAAATGCAACTCTACCTTCGTATTTTTGGCTTGCTCGAGAGAGAGGTTTTAAAACCAAGATTACTGAATTGATGGTCTGTGGGTATTGGGTTGTCATGGGTTCAGCTCGAGAGAGTGAATCCTAAACCTTTTTCCACACATTCAGCTCGAGAGAGTGAATGGACTAAAGAGAATGTTGTTCTTATTTGCATGTTTGTTGGTGTTCGAGAGAAACCAACTTGATTTGGGGTAAATTGTTAGAGAGAAAGTTTATCCCCACTAAAGTCTAGCTTAGTCACTGATTTATAGCTATTTACTAACGGTTGCAATCACCCATTTGTATACCTTAGTGTATAATCCAATCACATCGTAAGAGCCCATCTCATTATTGTTAAATTCGTGTTATATGTTGTTGTTGTAGGTGATAGTTAAAACGAAACCCCCCTGTTATTTGACATTCATGTCACCCCTTAATTTGAATTATGTTTTTACTCCTAAATGTCTATTCCTATAGCTGATTAGAACATATTTGTACTTTACTTTTGAATCTTAAAAACGTAGCACTCCTTGTGGGATTCGACCCCAACTCATTTAGTTGGGTTATTATACTAACTAGCGATCATTGACACTTAGAATTGGATAAAGTGTCCATGAAACGTTAATCAGTGAGTCCTTAGTGGTGGATTAGCCATTTAGATCTTGCTTGGTGACTGCTCAAGGGCGAGACACTTGAGATGACCTTATATTGGTTGATATGGTAGATTTTTATATGATTATGGGCATTGACTGGTTATCCCCTCACCATGAGGTCTTGGATTGCTACGCCAAGACCATTACCATAGCCATGCCAGACATTGCTCTGGTGTTGTGGTAGGGTGCCTTTAGTCGTGCACCAACGACGATTATCTCTTTCATGCGGGCTCAGCGATTGGTTGCTTCGGGTTTTCTAGCCTATTTGGCCGATGTGCGAGATGTTAGTAGGGAGTTCCCTTCAGTTGATTCAGTTCCAATGGTTAGGGAGTTAGCAAATATATTTCCCACAAACATGCATGGCCTCCCTCCAGAGCGTCATATTTATTTTGCCATAGACTTGGAGCCAGGTACCCGTCCTATTTCTATTCAACCTCATCTAATGGCACCTGCAGAGCTCAAGTAGCTCAGCGTTAAGCTTGAGGACCTCTTAGGTAATGGGTTCATTTGTCCTAGTGTATCGCCTTGGGGTGCCCAGTCTTGTTTGTGAAGAAGAAGTGATTTATGTTTCAAGGACACTTAATCAAGTTCTAAGCGTCAACGATCGTTAGTCAGTATAATAACCCAACTAAATGAGTTGGGGTCGAATCTGACAGGGAGTGGTACGTGTTTAAGATTCAATAAGAAAGTACGAATAAGTTCAAGTCAATCATAGGAATAGACATTATCGAAGGAAACATATTTCAAATTAAGGGGTGACACGAATGTCAAATAACAGGGGGATTTAGGTTTCAACTATCAGCTACAACAACAGAAAATAACACTAATTTAACAATAATGAGACGAGTTCTTGGGATGTGATTTTATTATAGGCTAATATAGACAAATGGGTAATTGCAATTGTTAGTGAATAGTTGTAAATTAGTGAATAAGCTAGACTTTAGCGGGGATAAACTTTCTCTCGAACAATTTACCCCGAACCAAGTTGGTTTCTCTCAAACACCAACAAGCAAGAAAATAAGAACAACTTACGCTTTAGTCATTCACTCTCTCGAGTTGAACGTGTGGAAAATGGTTTAAGATTCACTCTCTCGAGCTGAACCCATGACAACCCAATACCCACAGACCATCAATTCAATAATCTTCCTTTTAAAACCTCTCTCTCGAGCAAGCCAAAAACACGAAGGTAGAATTGTATTTGCAATTACAATCCTTTAAATTAAACCACAATTACTGAATGAAATCACTTCAAAATAGCATTTAAACTAACAATTAGCAATACCCATAAACTAAATCAACCTATAATCACATAATCACACCCCAAGAATTGAGGTTTTAGCAAGACATCATAAAAAGATAGAAATCGTTACCAAATTATGTTTTCATCAACTGGGTACGATTAATTTCGTCTTTACAAAAGTCCAAATTGAAGAATCCCGAAGACCCACTTTCAATTTCTCAAAAATGGTAAATTTCAATTCTTCAAAGCTAAGGAAAACTTGTCTCTCAGTTCAGAATTAAAAACTCAAAAATTACTCTAATGAATGTTCAGAATAAAATTTGATATTCAAACATAATGTTTGAAAATGTATTTATAGTCGCCAAAAATATGCTTCGAAGGACCATTCGGTGTAGTAAGTCGGGCTTGGCGATCCGCTCTTTAACCCATTTCATCACCTTCTTGCTTTGGCCTTCAGCATCCTCAAGGTCAGTAACTCTGGATGATCTAACACTCCATTGCAGAACCACTCGACGATCCGCCGACTGCTCCTTTCTCTCGCGAACTTGATTTTCTCCTTCAGGGCTTGGCACACTGTAACTTTAGGCAAGTTAATATCATTCGACGACTCGCCAGATGGACTTGGCGATCACCAAGCTCTCTTTTCTTCCTTCTTTTTGCTCGCTTCATTCCTTTTTTCAAGTTAGCATCCATGCTTTGTTCCTCAATCCAAATACCTGGAAATCAAGGGTTTTGCATCAGCTATTGGCACAAAACAAGCATTTGAGGACACTAAATACATCCAAATAAAGCCCTAAATGAGTCCAAATCTCGGACTCATCAACACCCCCAACTTATACTTTTGCTTGTCCTCAAGTAAAACTCGAGTTCAACAATTCAAAAAGGATGCCTCAAACAGTGTTACACAAGACTCAATCATGAATGCACACATGAAGAGTCAATTTACTCATGCAAGGATCAATTATGCACTCAAAGATTCAAGTTGTGACTCACTATTATCAAAGATTCTCAAGTTCACAATACTTACTTCAAATGCAAGTTCAAGCTCAACAAAGATACTCAAATACCCTCACACAAAGATGATTCCACATTCCCACAAAATGGTTCAACAACTTATAGCTTCGGAATCACAACAACTCTCACACTCACAAAGATGAACACATGCATGACTTCACCCATAGGCTAGCCCTTATTTTCCAATCAACCTTCTTTTCAGCTCACTCAAGATCAAAAATATCTTTTCAAGGCTTGTAACGGGGATGAGTGTAAAGGTATGGTTAATTAGGCTCAGTGGCTGCTATCCCCATGAAATGTGGTGTTAACAACACTTCCTTACCTTTTCTACTTCATTTTCATTCATGCTCAAAATTCACCCCATTATTCATATTCCATGAAACTTTGGACACCCCATTTCTTTTGCACTTTCACAACTTTATTTCTAAAACTTTTTCGTTCTTTTTCTTTTTCATTCGCCATTTCTTTTTTTTTTCTTTTTTTTGTATGGAGGAGTTCCATCTTTTTCAAAATCATGGATCAAGGGTGATTCTTTTACATTTGTTTATTTACCTTCTCTTTCCACCACACCCCCAACTTAGGCTTTTGGCCAAGTTGTCTATTCAAACAAACCACATTCCATGAGGATTATGGGTGAAGGGATAAAGAAAGGTCACAATTTCATCAAGTTTCATCCAAGGAAAGGCTAAGGCTCAAAAGGTGTTCAAGCAAAGATCACACATTCCCAAGGTAGGCCAGAAAAGAGGTATAATATCAAATGGTTTCACACTTTAAACTTGTTGCCTAAGATCATTTCAAGAGCTCACATCACTTTGTCAACCGGACCAACGGGGCAAATTCTAGGTGTCATCACGCATGGTTCACGGTAAGCTCATCACACAAGGCATTGACACCAATGTCAAATAATACTCTACACTTTCGCTAGTGTGTAATATTCAGCACAAAAGACTCAATTTGATAATCAGCTAGTCACAACAAGATGCAAAGAGTTCACATATTGTCTATGCAAACTTCATTTGGCCTTATCGTAGCCGTACATTCATGTTGGTTCGATTTAGAGCACTGTTCGAGTCATCAGTATTGATCACAACCGACACTCAAATTTGTACAAGAACAACCACAATTAAATACACAAGAAGTGGCAAAAAAATTTGAAGGGTCCAAAAACCATTTGCATTAAAACAAGGAGCCACAAGCTCAAACATCCATAAAAATAGTGTTAAAAACATCAATTTCAACACAAAACCCAATATATACACAAATCATCAACACAAGAGGTAGGTATGGAAATACCTAACCCCACCACAAACAAAAAGAAATTTGTCCTCAAATGCAAATAAAATATCCAAAAAGTCAATAAAAGAAGACAGAGAGAGAGCCAGTTACTTTCTTAGCCAACGATGTGAGGCAGTTGTGATCGATATGTCCCAGATGAGTCTCATGTGCTCCAGTATGATATGGTTTATTTGGTTGATAGTCTGACCTATATCGAGGAGCCAGTTACTTTCTTAGCCAACGATGTGAGGCAGTTGCGATCTAGAGCCATTCCTGTTGTTAAGATCGGTTGAAGGCACCGTCCAATCGAGAATGATACCTGGGAGACCGACCAAAAGATGCGAGAGTAGTTTCCCAACTTATTTGAGCCTTCAGTTACTTCTGACTTTTACTTTCTGGGACAAAAGTCCTTTTTAGTAGTGGATGTTATAATGATCCTCCAGGTCATTTTTGCCTTAATGTCTTCTTTTCGTGATTTAGAGTGTTTGTATAGCGACCCCAAGTCATTTATGACTTGCTGGAACTAAATGTTTGGTCGCCTCGTCATTCGTTTGGGTTTTATGCATGTTCCACTATTTTGGAGATTTTGAAACTTGAATGGTTGACTTTAGTCAAAACATCACGTAAACAACCACATAATAGAATTCTGACAGTTCCATCATCTCCTGAATGGTCATTTTAGGCTCGTGGCATGGTCGACTCGAATCCTGAGGCTTTAAGCGTGAATTTGTGCCATTAGGTGTTTTAGCTTTTAAGCTTTGACCTAAGTTTGACTTTGGTCAACATTCTTGGTAAACGTGTTCAGATATAAATTATGTCAGCGCGGTTAGCTTTGGAACATCGAGTTTGGTCTAGAAGGACATTTAGTTCGTGTCCTAAGGCTTCCGGTGTGAGTTTGAGCACTTAGACGAGATGTTGGAAAGCTTAAAAGCCTAGAGTTGACTTTGGTAATCATTCAGAGAATTAGTTGTCGTATGAAAATTCTATCAACACCATTAGCTCCGAAATGTTGAATTTGATCTAGTAGGACCTTTCGTTTGATTCTTGAGATCTTCTTTTTGACTTATTGGTGTTTAGGTGAAAAGTTGAGTTTTAGACCTAATGGGTCCCGAAGGGGTATTTCTGTCATAGCAATATTTTTACGGAAATCCAATAATTCCATTGAGTTTGGAATGTCATATTTAGTTGGGTAGCATATCTGGTTTTTTTATCGGGTCCCGAATGAATCCCAAGGGTCCGTTTGGAAACTTTGGAAAAAAAATCGGATATCTGGTGCAGACTTTTAGAGACCTGAAAATGTCCCTTTTTAGCGACCAGATCTGCCATTATTTAAAGCTAAAAATCAGCATTCAGCCCTCATATTCTAAACGCAATTTATGTCTCATTTTAGCTCTGTTTTGGGGGATTCAAAGGTTTGTTGCTCTAAAATGGCGTGGATATGCAGTGGAGTGGTCAGGGACTGTCGGGGGACCTTCATTTGAGGTATTTTTTTAGGTTTAGCTGCTTTCTTCTCTATTTCTTTAGCTTTAATGGTGATTTAAATAGATGGGCTGATTTCAGCCTATTTTGAGCCCAAATTGTGTTCCATTTTGTGACACAAGTTCGGGGAGGTAAAATGAACCTTTCAAAGAGTCGATTTTGGGATTCCGAGTGTGGGTCCAACTATCCTAATTTAGAGCCAATTTTGGGTCCGTCTCTAAAAAATGTGATTTTGGTGTCAAACGACCGTATTGACACTGTAACTTTATTTTTAATAGTGTGGCAACGTTCCAAGACCGTACAGAAGGGAAAAGCTCCGACAACATGACTTAGAGCGCACGCGGTCGGCCTACCAGTAGGCTACGACTTCCCTCTATTTATACTAAGCATGATTAAGTAATTGCATGTTGATTTGTATGAATTTTGGGTTGAATTGGTGGTTAATTGTGTTGAATTCCTAGAATCCATGCCTTCGGCTACTTTTCAGGTATTACGGGCAGTTGAAGCATGTCTATTGTATTTGTTGATCATCCTCACCTTGTGGTGTGCCTTATTTGTGATTTGTTAATATTGTTGGAGAATGTTTTGCCTTAGTCTAGGATTAGGCTAGTGATTGCCATAGACTTGCATCCTTTTGGAGCCGTTAGGCCTTGTAATCTCCCAAACATAAACTTCGAACAACTTAGCTCCATGTAAACTGATGTAGCAAACATGAGTATTATAGTTTAGGCCTTATCTAAGCAGTAACACTGCTCTTGGAACCATATATCCATAAATCCCCTATTTTTGTCGGTTCCGGTGTCTCTGATTCTTGGTGCGGAAGCTACTCGTCAATTCTGGTTGGATATGGTTCGGGATGGAATGATTTATTGATGGCACTTGGATTGAGGGTACTCCCCATGATGCTCGGTTGGCCACTGATCTTATGTCTAGCTTTTTCGCCTTTATTCGTGGTTCAAGTACCCAAATTCACTCCACTGGGCGTTGTTCAAGTCCTCACATTGGTTTAATTTCTTGCTTTCTTCACTCGTGGTTCAAGTCCACCGCCATATGCAGTCGTGATTCAAGTCCATTGCTCCTTACAGCTTGGTTCAAGTTCATGGCTACTCACTCCTTGGTTCAAGTCCTTGGTCATATTTATACGTGGTTCAAGTCCACGATTCTCCTTAGCCTTGCTTCAAGTCCTCTGTTACTCCAAAGCTCGGTTCAAGTCCAAGCCTCCATCTTCAAGTCGGTACAAGTCCTTAACCCCTATCAATTCTGGATGAGCTTTAGTCATATGGATTGGTTCAGTTCGAGTCTGAGGAACATTGTGGAAATATTGGAAACTTTGTCGGGTCCTCTTATTCCATTCTAAACTCTTCCTTGTACCTATCGAGCTTATGGGATTCCACTCGGGTTTTACTTTTAGCTTGTGCACGAGTGTACTCGTCGGGTTTATGGGAGCCCGGTCAGATTTAGTTAGTTATTCTCCTTTTCTTTGTGTGTTAATACACTCTTGTAAATACCTATTGGATTTCTCATTCTTGTTTCTAGTAGTATTTTAGATTCTCCAATTTCATATTACTTTTTCTTTTCTTGCTCAATCGGCCTATGAGGGCTACTGGGCACCTGTTGTTTTAGTACTCATACTACACTCTACATCTGTTATCATTATGCAGGTGCGAGCACCAGCTACTAGCGTTAACATAGAGCCTACATCAGTCTGCTTCGGAGACGGGGTTGCGTACTTGGCATTTTGTGCTATACTAGTCTCCATCTATATATATTGACTTTTCTTTTACTTTTTCAGATAGTCTTGTTTCTGTGGTCCAGTTTTGGGACTTGTTCTCATTTTTTTTACTAGCTTTGTACATGTGAGTTCCAGGTTCGAACAAATATTTGATCGGGTGTCACATTCTGACACATTATTTGATCGGGCGTCACGTTTCGACACACTAACAGTTTGAATTTGGGTTCCATGAGAGAACTGTTTCATTTGAGATTGTTATTATGAACTTATATATTGGGCATGAAATGGTAAATTGTTATTCTTTCTGTATATGTATGGGTTACTATGTTGTAGTTACTTATATATGTCTCACTTTATGGATAGTCGTGTGATCCTACTAGTACACCGTTGTGTGTGTAGTGATACTGCACTTGCTCTTTCTTTGTTCAGTACATGGCATCTTCAGACGGTTGTTGAGAGACGTCAGTTAGGAGATCACTGATTTGTCGAGTTCAAGGGTGAGCCAGTTCATTTAGTATACCATGAATTCATCTAGGATCTTAGTCCATTTCCTTCATACTTAGACCTTTCAGACTCTTACTTTATGTTTAAATATTATGGGGTTCAATCCCCTTATCTTAGACCATTTAGTTAGAACTTTTTATACGATGAATTTCAGGTTCCATGGTATGAATTTCCATTTTTATGTTTGTTTCTGATAACTTAATAAGTTTATGGGAACTGAGCTTTTAAATTGATTATTTAAACCTATTTCCACATCTTTAAATGCATGTCTTTTGGTTAGTATTGTTTAGTTGGGTTGTAGTAATGGTTCTCCCACTGGAGGGTTTGTGTGGGTGCCAATCACGACGGTTTGGATCGTGACAAAGTTGGTATGAGAGTCGTAGGTTCATTGATCTTGTTGTAATAAATGAGTCTAGTATAGTCTTGTGGAACGGTATGAAGACGTTTGTTCTTTTCTTCGAGAGGCTACAAGACTTTAGAAAAATCTATCTATCATATTTTCCTTTCGTGCTATAACTTGATTCCAATTGGTATCTGGTGATCTGAATTGGTATCTGACCTCTTTCTCTCTTTGGTCCGCAGATGGTTAACACACAAAACAACGGAAACAGGCCAGTAGCTCCCATCAATGAGCCAGCAGGGGAGCCCGCAGCGAGAGGACGTGGTCAAGGCAAGGGTAGACAAAGAGAAAGGGGCAGAGGACGGTGAAGGGTAGCACCCGCAAGGGGTGATGCCCAATCTAAGAATGTATCAAA
The DNA here is from genome assembly GCF_000226075.1 of Solanum tuberosum. Taxonomy (NCBI): domain Eukaryota; kingdom Viridiplantae; phylum Streptophyta; class Magnoliopsida; order Solanales; family Solanaceae; genus Solanum; species Solanum tuberosum. Next base: position 83,500 of record NW_006239316.1, on the reverse strand, counting down.
GGAATAGGCCCCTCCAGCACCCCAAGATGAGGTAGAAAAGATTGTAGAGATTGAGGTGGAAGAGGATGCTCAACCAGAGGAGGATGCATACGCTAGGACTGTACGACTTCCCCCTTTGGATCCAGCTATAGCTCAACACATTTTGACTTTTCTGAGTGAGTTGGTCGGCTTTGCAACCATTCCCACGGTGCAAGTTGCTCAACCTCCAGTCTACCACCTCGCTTCTGCTACAGTCCTTAAGATTGGTGGAGTGTTGGATGTTGATACCTTCTTCTAACCACTTTTAGGCCCTATGATGACTGGCACTTCGCACGAGATGTTGACCATGTTTTTGAAGTTAAGGTCGCCAGTGTTCCATGGTTCTGAAAGTGAGGATACCTAGGAGTTCATCCTAGATTGCTATGAGAGGCTTCACAAGTTAGGCATTATGCACCAGCAAAGAGTTGAGTTCGTGACCTTTCAGCTTCAAGGTGAGGCTAAGAAGTAGTGGAGATACTTTGTGAAATGTCGACCACTAGTCTTGCCTCCACTCACCTGTGTTCAATTCAACGCCTTATTTCTGGAGAAGTATGTGCCCCGGACTTTGAGGGAACGCAAAAGGATGAGTTCATGGCTTTGGAGTAGGGTGGAATGATTGTAGCTGCTTATGAAGCTAAGTTATATGCCTTGTCCAGATATGCTACACAGTTGGTGACTACAGAGAAAGAAAGGTTTTGTTTGTTCATCAAGGGATTGAATCCCGAGTTGCATGTCTGTTCACATGACCGCTTCAGCTAAAAGCTTTGATGAAGTGTCTGACTTTGTGAATAAGGTAGAAAAAGTTCGATGGGAAAAGAAGGCCAAGGCTTAGGATAAGAGGCCCAAGAATACATGTCACTTTAATGTCTCCTACTCTAGAGGTTCAGGTAGGCCGCCAATTGTAGCTTGGCCAATTCAGTCAACTATGCCCGCTTCTATGGGTGGTTACTTAGGGACTCCGCAGCAGAATTCTACTCAAGATGGTTAGGGAGCCTCTATTGCGCCAAGCAACAAGCTGTCTCTTGACCATATCTGTTACAATCATGGAGAGTGAGGATACATGAGGAGAGATTGTCCCCACTCGCGCATGACTGAATCTGTGCAGCACTGCAGCGAGCGGAGGTAATAATGGCAGAGGATGTCCAACAAGTGGGCGGGGTGGAAATCTGAGAGGCTGTGGAGGCCGGGGAAATGGTAATACAGGTAGAGGAGCAGTGTAGCCAAGCAGAGAGGTTGCACGTCAGGATGACAGGGCTCAATTTTATGTCTTCCTGGGAAAGACTGAGGTTGAGGTATTTGATGAAGTGATCACAACTACAATTCTTGTCTATGACCGGATGGCTACTATTTTGTTTGATTCGGGTTCTACTTACTCTTATGTGTCAGTACATTTTGCCTTGAGATTTGATGCGATTTGTGATGTGCTTGATGCCCCAATCCATGTTTCTATCCCAGTTTGAGAGTATGTAATAGTCACTCATGTCTATCGTGTTTGTTTTATCTTGTTTATGGGTTGTAAGACTTGGACTGATTTGGTTATTTTGGATATGACTGACTTTGATGTAGTCTTAGGCATGACTTGGTTGTCCCCATATTATGTTGTGCTTAATTGTAATGCTAAGACTGTGACTCTAGAGATCCCAGGTAGGGAAAAGTTAGAGTAGGAAGGGGTGTACAAGCATAAGTCGACTAAGATCATATCTTTCATCCAGGCTGGGAAACTGGTGGGGCAGGGTTGTTTGGCATATTTGGCTCATAACCGGGATGTTGATGTAGAGTCCCCCTCTATTGAGTCTATTCCTGTAATGTTTGAGTTTAAGGAAGTGTTTCCTACTAATTTACCTGGTATGCCTCCCGATACAGATATAGATCTTTGTATTGACTTGGAGCTGGGTACTCGTCCAATCTTTATTTCTCCTTATTGCATGGCTCCAACAGAGTTAAGAGAGCTTAAGACCCAGATCCAAGAGCTCCTTGATAAGAGTTTCATCCGTCCTAGTGCTTCCCCATGGGGTGCTCCTGTCATGTTTGTTACGAAGAAGGACGATAGTATGAGGATCTGCATAGACTACCAACAGTGAATAGGGTCACTATTCAAAATAAGTACTTGTTGCCTTGTATAGATGATCTCTTTGACCAGAAGCAGTCACACCACTGCACCGCAACCCATGTTGATAGTATCATTTGATTTAATTTATATAATTATGATGTGTCCGGTTAAGTAATTGTAATTTGGAGTTATGTAGAACTTAAATGTTTATTTTTTGTTTTATGTAGTAATCAATGGATTTGGCTCATGTCCATTACACTTCCTCTCTATTTCCTCAAGTGTATATTTAGATAAGTGACACTTGTCATATTTAAAATTCAAAGGTCTAGATTAAGTGTAATTTGGCAAGACTCTTAATCATAGTTAAAGAACAAATTAAGAAAAAACTCACCAACTTTGATAAAAAAAAAAAAAAAATCCATTAATTTTGGCTCCTCATTTATGTCAGTACTTCAATTATGCTTTCTCATTTTTTTATATAGTTTTTATTTTATTAAAAAAATTAATCAAATAAAATCGTGAATATTCTTTATAAAAAATACAAAATACACAAAAAAAAAAACTCAAGATAATCTCTAAAATTTTAGTATAAAAAAAAAATCGAATCATGCTTTCTAAGTTACTTCTAACATATATTATTATATTTTTCATTGAAATCTTGTACTACGTTTTATAGAGAAAAATCTTTTAAAAAAGATAAGTATTTGAGAAATAAAATTATTCTAGAAATGAAAATGAAGAGGAAAGAAAGATAATGCAGTATAATAATATTGTAAAATGTCTTAGAATAATTTCTGTTTAAAAATAAAGTTGGTCTCTTTTTTTTTCTTACTTATTTTGCTTCTTCTTTTTTTTGTCAGATATGAAAAAACGAAGAATAATTTTAACTTTAGGTTAGGGAAATGATACTATGGAGATGTAAATCATATATCATGAAAATAATTATATTAATGAGAAACAAAAATAGTGAAAGATGAGATTTTTCTTATTAAAGTTGGTGATTTTTTTCCTAATTTATTTTTTAACTATGGTTAAAAGACTTGTTAATTTATTTAATCTAGACCTTTAAATTTAAATATGACAAGTGTCACTCATCTAAATATGCACATGAGGAAATGGAAAGAATGTATAATGGAAATAAGTCAAATTCCTAATCAATGTAATACAATCAAATTAAAAGCCGAACTAATTAATTACTTTTAATGTAAAAACAAAAAAATGAAATTGATAGCTACACCTCAAAAACGTCACTTTTATAAACTATTTGACCAATCTTTATAAATCAGTATACTTTGAATTAATTAAAAAAGCATACTATTTTGATAAGTACATTTGTTTGGAGAAAGAATTTGTGTTTGATCAATTAATTTAAAATATACTTTTGAGTTTTGAGCGATGTAGTGTTTCGACAATTTCTTGAAAAAATTTCTTATTGTAATTATTTTCTAAGATATTTTTAATAAAATTATATTTCTCAGCTTATGAAAATCAGTTTCTGCTAGTCTCAAAATATTTATTTTTTTCTAAAAAGTTTTATTAAACAACTTTACTTTTGAAAAACAATAACCTTTTAAAAGTAAAAATAATTATATTTTTGACCTCTTAACAGATCGGACAAATTGGTTATTGCTTCATTAATTGCAATGGGAGAAAGGACGAATACAACGACAAATTTGGCGAAAGAACACAAAATAACACGATGGTTATAATAAACACGATGGTTTTCTAGCTGGCAAAACTAGAAAACACGTGCTTCGGCAAAAAAAAAACCTTCTACATGCCACCAAAAGCATGTGAAATGTCGATCACTTTTCTCATGAAACATATAAAAATGATAAGACTACCGTCATGATGAAGCAAACATGTTAACATAAAGGAGTTTAAATACCCGCTCTTGTAGAATAAGTAAAGCTCAAACTCAAAACACTACCCACAATCTATCAGTTTCTCAATCCAAAGATCTTCAAAATGCCTAATGATATCATCCTTAACATCTTTCTAAGACCTCCTGTCAAATTGCTTTTACAATTTAAATGTGTATGCAAATTATGGTTCTCTTTAATTAAAGATTCCCAATTCATCAAGCATCACCATGATATGTCTAAAAGTGATGCGAATCATCGTAAAATCTTCCTAATGGGTGGTCTATGTAACAACATAGACAACTATTTCTACTTTGTAGATGCTCCACTTTAATATGATTATGTTGTCTCTCTTCTCGAGACTCCGATACCAAGAATCAATACCTTAAGTAGAAGTAATGATATAATTTCTATAGTTTTTCATTATGATTTAATCATTTTGTGGAACCCAACCACTAGAGAATCAAAAAAAATTCCTAGATCAATTCCTAAAAAGAAAAAGTTCGAAAGAGGACGATTCCTGCTATTTATGGTTTGGGCTATGTTTTCATCTTTCAATGATTATAATATAGTTAGGGTAGGGGGAAAAGATAACTCAAATGGTCATTTTGAGATCAAATTATTTTCGACAAAAAGTAATGCTTGGAAATTGATTGGCAAGTTTCCTCCGAACATATTTTATTTCGAAGGGGGCATTGTTACCATAGATGGTATCGTTTATATGATAGTGATGGCGTATTTATCGAAAAGTATGAATGAATCTACTATATTGAAGTTTTGCTTGGAAAAGGAACAATTTCAGGATGTATTGTTTCTAGATCATATTCAAAAATTTCAAGATCCAATTTTGTATGTTTTAGAACAAAATCTTTGTTTGACTAGAATGCACGATCTAGCATGTCGAGATTTTGAAGTTTGGAATATGATAAAAGATGGATCAATGAACTACAAATGAAGTAAGACCTTGGTGATTCCATCGATGCATTGTAGACGTTTCTTGAGGCCCCGTGAGTTTAATGAAAATTAATGGATACGTAATGCTTCTGAAGCATTAGGGTGATTTCGAGGTCTAAATTCAAACGGAGAGCAAATCGAAATAGTTGAAGTTCCTGGGCTTGAGTTATCACTTTTGTTCAATTGGATTGTACCGTATGTAGAAAATTTATTTTCTCCTAAGCAGAGACGGATTTAAGATTTCAAGAAAATGGATGTGTCAATATCAGAAAAGAAGAGGAGTGTGATCTTGAAAAAATAAATCAAACTTACTGAAACGCAAGGAGAGACATTAGAGATGCACATGATCCCATTGAATTTGGCTAGTTAACTTTTGTCTATTAATCATTTCATGCAATGGTGTAGCCACCCTTTGGACACTTTTCATCCGAAAATTATATCGTATATACAAGTAAAATAATAAATAAAGTAGCCTTATAACATATTTGGACACCCTTGACAAAAATAATATGATATAGTCTAGTGGTCTCATGCGCCTTGAAAGAGTAAAGACACAAAATTAATGTGTTCGTGTGTTCGAATCTCACTAGTACCAAATTTTTTTCCACTTTTTAAGAAGAGCAAGCTCATTTTTGGACACCTTTCGTGAAATTTCTGGCTCCACCACTGATTTCATGTACTTTATCTTTTGTATTGACATGATCAGATCATCTTGTACTATTTTCATTATTTTTTTTGTTATTGTTTCTCCAAATTAAATTTGACAACTCTTGATGCAGATATTTATAAATATACTTTTCAATTTTCGCATGTTAGATTGATCATTTTTTCTTTAAAATATTTTCTTAAGAAATACAAGTTTCAAAATATGAAGAAAATAATTTTCCTACATCAAAGTAGAGAAACAAATTTTACAAATGACATTCATCTTCGAAGTCACCCCATTTGCACTACCCCACGCCTTTCTTCTTCCACCCCCACCTCCCATAATTAGTATTTATATTGATAATAACTAAATGTTTTTTTTTCAAATAATTAATATTTTTGGCTTATATGTAATTAGTATTTTCATGATTCTTCTTTATACCAAACACATAGCTTAGACTTTTTATGGAAAAACTTGATAAGTGTTTTTTTAGATGAGTTAAATACCTTGGACTTATCCATGGTGTTTTAAGACTAGAAATAAAGGAAAATATTTTTTTTATAAACTCAAAAGTTCTATATCTTACTTCAAATTGTCTATATTGTATATTTCTGTGTTTCTATATTTTATGTATATTGAAAATAACTAGCAACATCTTTATTTTTAAAAGTAAGAAGTCAAATTAAACTAGGACTAGGAACCACTATAACTAACAAACCATAATTAAACATAAATAAGTAAATATCATAAATAACAAATTCTAAACACTTAGGATTTCTACTCTAACTTTGAATTATTATTTCCAACATTCTCCCGTAATTCAAAGTTGTATACTCTTGTCTTTTTCTTCTTGTCATTGTAGTGAATTGGAGAACTTCTCTTCAATCTTCAATTGTTGGAGTTCTTCTCTTCAATCCTCAATTCTTGGAGTACTTCTCTTAAATTCTCATTTATTTATTTTCTTGGTTGAGTTGGAGCACCTTCTCTCCAACTTCCAAGTGTTGGAGCATTTTCTCTGCAACTCACGATATTTTTTTTTGGTTATGTTTGAGCACTTCTCTCCAACTTCCAAGTGTTGGAGCACTTTCTCTCCAACTAACAATATTTTTTCTCTTGGTTGTGTTGGAACACTTCTCTCCAACTTCCAAGGTTGATGTCCTTCTCAACAATGCCTTTTCTTTTCTTTTTTTTGGTGTTGGAGCGCACTCTCTCTCAAACTCTAGTTGTTGCCCTTCCCATCAACTCCTTTTCTTTTTATTTATTTTTTGTTTTTGGTGTTGGACCACTCTCTCTCAAACTCTAGTTGATGCCCTTCCCATCAACTCCTTCTTTTTTTTTTCTTTCTCTAACTTTTAATCTAGAGAAGAGATTTTTCCTCTTGTGTTTGGTTGCACTTCTTTAATTCAGTAATATTTTTGTAACTCTTTCCTCCTAACATATTTTCATGCATATATCTTTCGTCCAGCTTTCATCAACATGATCATTAGCTAGACGAGCGGCATATAAAGGTCATAACCACCCGCCGGCAGCGGAAACTCGAAGATCTTCTACCAGGATCATAGAAGCTCTGATACCAATTTGAAGAAAATATTTTTTTTTATAAACTCAAAATTTCTATATCTTACTTCAAAGTCTCTATATTGTATATTTCTATGTTTCTATATTTTCTGTATATTGAAAATAACTAGGAACATCCCTATTTATAAAAGTAAGAAATCAAATTAAACTAGGACTAGGAACCACTATAACTAACAAATCATAATTAAACATAAATAAATAAATACCATAAATAACAAATCCTAAACACTTAGAATTTCTACTCCAACTTTGAATTATTATTTCCAACAAATACAAGAAACATCATCGTAATTACTTTCAAAATTTTGACAGATTATCTATTAATGCTTCAACTTACTTGATTACATACTATATGAAGAAACATATTAAATAGTGGAAAACAAAAAGAATGAAACATACCATAAGTACTAGAAAAGAGAGGACACATATACCGAAGGATTTTATTGGGTTATCAGTTAAATCTTTAAGAAAATTTTAAAATATGTTAACCAAAATGACAAGTTAATAGTCTAAACCACAACTATTGTCAAACAGATAAACTAGTAACATTTTTTTTTTTGATTTATTGATTAAATTAATCAAATCCTGCACATCCCTTGCTTTAATATTATTAAAAAGTTCTTATTCAACTTAATTTTTCAAATACAAGTTGTTTCTCTCTAGACATACTTTTTCCGAATTATTGTTAAAAAATCATTGGGGTTTTAGGTCTAGTCTGGTGGAGTAGATGCTTCAATTTTGAGTTGTTTAATCAAGAAGTGAATTTAATACACAAATTTCAAATTGACGATTGAGAAAAAAAATAAAAACTTTAAGGACCTAAAACTACCATTAATTATTTTTCTCATTTGTAAATATGGGTTAAATTAATTGTTATAACGTGTCTGAGCATATCATTACTTGTTATGCTCAAATTTAGTCCAAATTTTCAGAAATAGCAATAAGGCCTAATTATCAAATATAGCGATAGTTTGCTTGATTATGATTCATAACTATCATTTATGTCTGTATATATATACACACACAAATTTTTTAATTAAACATTCTTTATTTTAATTTTATGAATGTACTTTTTTTTATTTCTTACAGTAAACATTTGACCATTACGAGTCTTACACGGTGCAAAATAGAATAAATATGCCAGTGTTGTAAAAATAAAGCAAAATAAGACAAGAAACATATAAGAAGAGAACAATAGAAATATAGAGACAATGAGAACTTTTCTTATTATTCCAAGTCTTCAAGTGTTCACCAAATCTTCAAGTCTCTCCAATATGAACTCTAATAACACTAACGATGAAATTTATGGAGACATACAAACGGTTAGTCATAAACATGACATGAACCAATAAAGTTATGGAGACATTAACCATATAAGTAATGGAGGAATATCAAGGGGGAGGTTATGGAGGTGTGGAGTTACTATACATTATGGTGTAATTACACCTTAAAGTTATGGACATGCACATAAATATATTTACAATACTCCTCCTTCGATGTCTGATAATATTCCTCATTAAAACCTTACTAGGAAAAATCCCGTGGGAAAAATTCTAGTGAAGGAAAAAATTACATATATCTTGTAATATGTGTTGATTGGTGTCTCATTAAAACCTTGCTAGGAAAACCCATTGGAACAAAACCTAAGCCAACGAAAAAAGTGTGCAACGCGTATTTACTCCCATGATATAAAACATCACTTAGCATTTCACAGATAACTCATATCAATCTTGTAAAATTTTTGTTGAAGACCATGCTTGAAAAAACATCAGCGAAATATGATTATTTTTTTTCCTTCAATATATTCTTCTATCATTTGAGTTACTTTAAGTTCACATTTTTTAACGAGAATCTAGATAATTCAGCTCATACATAATTTTCTGCTACTAAACATATCTCCCTTTAATGTTAGAAAATCTAACATTTACCCCCAACCTCATTTGAGGATCCATCTTTATGCGTGGTGGAGTACTAAAATTATATTTTCACACATCAATATTTGGATGGAAAGTATTTGGTTCCTGACCCTGAACCAATTGTAATGGGAGAACCTTGTTGGCTTGATGCGTACATGTTAAATAAACTCATCTCATACCAAAATTTATTTGAGATATTTGTTCTCATAATCAATGGTCTAACTATAATTCGAGGCATACAATTTCCGATAAACCAAACAACATTATCAACATAATTTTATGGTTTGGAACTATGCTCTTAATTTAACAATTGGAGCAAACAACCTTACAAAAATCAATTTGTAAGTTGATACAAATGCACATGTGACCATACCATAGATGCATCTATTAAATCATAATCTTAAGTGGTCCACATGGCAGGTAAATGGGCTTATATTCACCTTTTTATATGTTTCAAATAATTTTGGGGATACAATCCCAAATTAGCTGGTACAATGATCATTTTGCATGAGAACAAGAAACAAAAGAGAATTCTTGCAGAATCATTTGTTTCTTCAACATATAGACACGTGAATTTTCAGTTTCTTTTGCATCTTTGAATCGAAATGGCCAACCGACTATGTCAACTGATATTAATTCTAGTAAACTCTTAGTTTACTTTTACATGTGATTCCATCATCATGCTCATATTTGTATACAATAAACAAGAGGAAAAATAGGTAATTTTTTACGTAAATATTTCTAACCCACGTCGGTTGTAGTAATCCAAAGATATTAAATCTTTCCATAAGTTATAGTCTCAATATAATAATTTTTCATTTTAATTCATCCGAAACTTAAAAAGTTTCTTTTGAGACTTCCTACAATCTCAATATTATGAACAATTATATTTCTCTGAATAGTAACAAATTAATCCTTTCGAAACGCTCAATTAATTTAGTGTATTGCCACAAATTTAACAACACTATTCGTATGGTGACCATCTCCTTCAAGGAGAAAATTATTATTATTGTCATGGTTATTACATGCAAAACTTATTTTGTGACAACCAATGACAAATTTGTGTTGTCACACAATAAATATTTATTTTGATCATGGACACAACCTTTATAGGAAAGAATTATTTCTTTCTTTTGTCCTTTAATAGTTCATAATAAAAAATACCGAAATATTTGTGTAGCACTCAAAGTATATAACAAAATGACCATTTATGTTAAATATTTCTTTTCACTCTCTCAAACCTCCCATAGAGGTGAGATGTGACATTTATCCAACAATACATGAACATGTTCTTATCCATAAGAACACAAGTCACATTTTCTTTAAGAAATTGACCATAACCATTTGTACATGCTCCATAAATTTTTATTAGAAACTCATTGTCATGCTTTGACATTATCAAATTTATGTGACCCAATAACCATTGGTACATGCTCCATAAGTTTTATCAGAAACTCATTCTCATATCTTGGCATTATCAAATTTATGTGACCCACCTCAACATCACTTTAAAATTTCAAATGTACTAAATGTACTAACACTTTGTATTTCTTTATTTTGATGGAGGATTTATAAAACTTTTCAAATTGGATTGCACCAACAACAATGTGCCCAATAACTTTTCATACCACTTTGATGATCAAAAAATACCTTCACATTTGAAGGATCATCTTAAGAACCCATAATTTTCTTCATTTTAATTACCACGATGATGATCATTAACATTTTACCACACCTATATTAATATATTCAATCAATTTTCATATTTTGGACATACTATGCATTGCTACCACATTCACAAAAAAGAATAGAGCAAATCAATACGACAAATTTCATGACTTTTATCAAGAGCATATCAATTTGCTAAGTCATCATTATATCCTCATTATATTGCATTGGTTATTGAACCCAACATATTACCAATAAGAAGACATTTTAGGTCATTATTTGTTGGGACCCAACCTAATATTTTATTATCATGATGCACCAGGACTCTCACCCGATGTCTTATTCTTTTGGTCCGATAGGACTTGAATCCTTCGTCTTACCCTAAATCAACGACATAATAAGCATGTCACGACCTGATTCTACACCCTGGACGTGACCGACACTCGAGAACCATTGTTGGTCCCCAATCGAACCCTCATCATAGCTGACTACAAGCGGAAGACTAACTTTAGAATACATAAGCTTAAAACTGAATTAAACTCAAATACTCAACTTTAAAAAGTCCATCTGAACAATACACAATAGAAATACTTATAGTTTGTAAAACAACTCAAAGAAAGTAAATAATGGAAAAAAAAACTCATCAACTCTATCTATCTATGAAGCCTCTACTATTACAGAAGGATATCGAGACAAGACCCACGACATCTCAAAACTACTAATTGTAAAGTAAACGTGAAGTCCTCCGAAATATAAGAAGGCTTACTAAAGCTGACTAAAAGGTCAAATGAACTCAACGAAATGTCTGTTGATGATCCTGAGCACCTGTATGTATATCATAAAATGATGCAGGTCAAATGACATCAATGCATTGAATGTACGAGTATGTGATAAGGTTAGAGTAAACAATTAACTGGCATGAATTACTTAAAGCAATAACTAACTGAACTGACAAGGTTGGAAGAAATACTCACCTCAACTCAACTTAATACAAAGCAACCATGATAGATGAAATATTTAAAAACATTATAAAACAGGGGATAAAACTCAATGTTGTATAAAAATACAATAAAATACTCTTTACTCTTATTTAGGAGATTATCTAACCGACAATCATCACTATAAGCTACGTGATGATATAGCGTCTTGCCCACGGTGCCAAAAATGTCCTATACCTTGCCAGGATATAGGACACCTCAACTAAGTGGATAAACTAACCTCTACCTGAACACACTTACGATTCATCTAAAAAGTATAATTTTATACGAATGTTGGCATAAATGGTTTATGAGTAATATGAGTTTTCTTAACTCATCCCCATATCAGTGCTCAATGCTGCTCCCAGTATTGTCTACTCATGCTCAATGTTTAAAAACATACTCTTCCTCTGGTTTGAGATAATTGCTCAAACTATCCTCTTAAAAGAGGTAACTGCTCTTGAAATATCTTTGAACTCATAACTCATTTAGAAATCAAAGTTTCTCTTTTATCAATGTAAGAACCGATACCTTTGGGAATACTTAGTTCCCTTATACTCTTACTCAATTCATACATAAAAACTCTTTCTCAAAAATATATCAAAATCATATTGTAATATGATCATTCATGACTCGGGAAGTTATACTGCATAAACATTGATGGCATATCTAGATATCATAATGCTTAAACATTGATGTAATACTCGATTGTTATACTAATCATATTTTAGAAACTCTTTTTTCTCAAAACTCAGTTTAAAACTCAAGTGTTGGCTTTAAAAAGCTTCTCAAGATTTAAAACTCAATTCATAGGGTTCATGCGGAATTATGGACATGAATTACTCAACTCGGGGATCTTAATGGCAATATAGAAATTCAGTACTCAGAACTCAAGCACTCAAGAACTCAAGGACTCAAGAACTCAGAACTTAGAACTCAATGATACTACTCCTCTAAAGAATACTCAATTCATAGAGTTTATGTGGAATTATGAGCATGAATGACTCGACTCAAGGATCTCACAAACAATATATAACTCATGGGTACAACTATTCTCATTCTCGTACTTACTTCCTCAAGACTTAGTTCAAAACTATGGTTGATTTCAAAAGAATTCTCAAATTTGACTCAAAAGACCCTCTTGAACTTTCCTCTTAATCTCTCTTTAATTTGGAATGTAATTTAAGAGATATGATTAGAATATAAAGGATCTTTCAATGATTAATTAAGACTTTTAGATTTAATATCAATAAAATAACAACGACATGATTCAAGGGAACATATACGGAACGAAGAACAGAGAAGAAAAGGCTGGACGACTCTACCGTAATGGGGGTGCATCGCGCTAGCCCCTAAAGTCCTGGGGCTGATTTGGGGCGCACTGTAGGTGCAGGGCGACAGCCCTCGTGGCGCTATGGGGGCGCATTTTCCCAGCCCAGGACCCATAAATTCGATGAATTTTCTTGTTAAATTTCAGATCTCAACTCATCTAGAAACGATTGGTTTCCTCCAAATTCCTTTTGATTCACAAACCCCACACTAAATTATCAAGATCTCACTCAAAATATTTCAAGAAGCACCACCCATTGGCAAGACCCTCACCTCAAGAACTCAAAACCTTCATTGATAAAGAATGGGGCAAAAACTCAAGAACTACCCAAAAATATTTACATAAACGATTCCATGAATGTATTAATAGAAGAACTACATGATTTGCGTGAGTAAAAACAAGTCCTTCACTATGGGAAGCCTCACATACCTGGAAAAAACCATGTTCTTGGCGAAAATCAATGAATCTTGAATAACACTTGAAAACCTCGCTTTTCTCCTCTTGAAACCTCGCTTTAAAAAACCTTAAGTGTTTTGAATGTGAAAAGATATTTAAATTCTGATTACACCCTTAAATAGGTCAGGAAAAACGTGTTATGCCAAGTGGATAAAGGAAAAGACCAAAATACCCTTTCCTAAAACGGATGGACAACCTTAACTAGAGAGTCTTTACTCAAATTGGCATAACTTTTTACTCGGAGTTCGGAATTTAACAAACTTGGTGGCATTGTAAAGAGGACTCAAAGGCCTTTGGTTTGATATTTCATGGGTCATCTAATTATTTATGTGCTAAAAGATATGGTCTTTTGAAGTTGACAAAGTAACATCTCATAGTGAAACTCAATTGGAAAGAAAGTTTTCAACTCAACTATATGCTAGGGAATTCTAGTGACCTTAACATCTAAGAAAATTTAGAATCGCTCGGTACAAATGTTATTCACCATAAATAATGACTCTAGTCTTAACTTAGAAATTTTTGAATGTTACAATATCTCCCCCTTGGGATCATTTGTCCTTGGAATAACGGTTGGACTAAGAATGGGAAGGGGTTACTCTAACTATATTCAAGCCTAACTCAAAATCACATAGTACTTAAGATAGGGTGATTTTTCTGATCTAAATCACAAGATTCGGGTTCTATACTTTTGTCGGAAATCTCATCCCAAGAACACTACTCCTTACCACTACATCAAACCAACCTCGAGTCTTAATCAAGAACTACCTAATGCATCATGCTTTCGTCCACACGCTACCACCACCATATTCATGCCTAATACAATAACCACTCCATGGACTCCTACTAACCACTCCTTATAAGAATTCCTCATTCTCTCCTCACTTCTACCAATAGAACTTCATGCATTATTACCAGGAACTGACTTATTACTCATAGAAAAACCTTATCTCTTTTTTTCCCTCCATATCTATAATCTTGGATGGAATAAACACACCATCACTATCACAATAAGAAAATAGCAATCATCTTATCTATCATAAGCACGATTCATTCGACATATTTGATACAAGAATATCCATGGCATTACATTATGTTTCTAGCCATTGAGAGTAAATCATGAATTTAACATACCGTGAGACATGATTGCGTATATGAATAGGTTCATAGCATGAGATTGATATCCATAACTTTATGGAATAATATTGAGATCGATGGGCTAAACTCTTTGTCCCTCGTTCTGAAAACTGAGCATATATGTGAACCTCTCTGAAGTGTATGACCATAAGTCATGGACACAATTCTGATATATGAAACATCAGCCCAATGTTGCAAAGACTGATTTTGAGGGATACGCTAGAGTATGAATGGATCGGTATGCCACTTTAACTCTTTCTGAAGACATTACTATCTCATTCTCAACACTTGACTTGATTTCTCATCTTATATCTCCCCCTTAGGTCTAAAGCTGACACTTGAAAGGTATGAATCTATTCCCTCATCTCTACACTAGCCTACATTTCCTTTACTCTAATACTCAGGGAAAGGCTTATCTTATGGCTACTAAACTCCGCATAAGAAAGTACTGAGACTCCTTCTATAACCTATTTCTAAGATAATTCTATTAACCTCTTCTCATCGGCTTATAAGGTCGCTTCATCTAACTCTTAAGGAAAAATAATGCTTACATCAGCCCATTCCACATTGACAACTGAAATATACTATCTACGCACACATGGAAAATCATTAACTTAATTGGAACCTCTTCTGATTACATACAATCTCGGGTACACTTTTTAATGCTCTTGTTTCTCTTATGACTTAGCCACACTTCACTACCCTTATCCAAAAGTTAGGATCTCTCACTTGTACAACTCATATTCATTGCAGCTAACATCTGAATTCCTCACTTACTCTATGTCAAGTCTACCAGATCAGATTTTAGGACTAACATCATCACCCTCATGTTGTCATTCTTTTGATCATGAATCTCATCTCAAATTCAAACTTAATGTTTATTACTACACCCGGATATCCATATTATTGCTCGCTTACTATACTAACTTACAACTATTAGATAAAAATTAAGAAGCACTCGCTCACTAAGACCTCATGACAAGTAGTCAATCTTTATCTCTCAGTCTTCACACTAACCATTTACCATCACATTTACTTTCACAACTTAAGTACTATTTACCCATTCACTATATATCATTTCCTAATTAGTTCTGTAACTCTCTGAATATTATGGGTTCTTCCTCAAAAATCATAAGCCTAGCTTAGATCTATCAACTCATAAATACTCTTTTCTTCTATTCAACACCTATACTTGGTCGTTACTAACACAATGACACATCATCATAAAATCCTTTCAAGTTAAAGTATTGTAACACCTCGGTCTTAGAAAGAACTAATTTTAGCAAGAACTAATTTGGAAAGAGCTAAATTGAGATTTTTGTAAGTTAGCCTTAAATTGTGAGTTTTGGTCAACTTCAAATGACCTTACTTTAAGCACAAGATGATTTAGGTGGCCTGTAAGGCATCAAATTAATTATGTCTGAGTCCTCTTTCCAACGTCATTGAGTTTGCTAAATTTTGAGTTCGGATGAGGTAGATATGTCTGTTTGAGTTCAACCTATTCGATTAAGGAAATTCATCTGAATTAAGGAGGGGTATTTTGGTCTTTTCCTTACCCCACTAGACTAAATTGTTTTTAGTAATACTTTAGGGGTTTAACTGCCTTAGATCAGTTTTCAAAAGTCTAAAACACGCTTAGGGTTTTAGAGAGAAGTTCAAGAAGAGAAAAAGGGAAAAAGGATTCAAGCATTCAAGATTTTCTTGCGATCGCCGAGGGATTTCGCCAAGGATTTGATCATAACGAGGTATGTAAGTTCTCATAGTGTTGGATTCGTACATGAAAACTCTTTCTCCAAAATATATCAAAATCATATTGTAAGATGATCATTGATCACTCGGAAAGTCATACTACATAAACATTGATGGCATACTCTGTTTTCATACTAATCATGTTTTAGAAACTCTTTTTCTCAAAACTCATCTTTGCTTCCTCAGAAAATCAATTTAAAACTCAAGTGTTGGCTTTAAAAATCTTCTCAAGATTTATAAATCAATTGATAGGGTTAATGCGAAATTATGGACATGAACGACTCAACTCAGGCATCTTAATAGCAATATGGAAACTCAAAACTCAAGAACTCAAGGACTCAAGAACTCGCAACTCAAATCTCAACGACACTACTCCTCTCAAGAATACTTAATTAATAGATTTCATGCGGAATTATGGGCATGAATGATTCGACTCAAGGATCTCAATATAAATATAGAAATCATGGGTAGAAATCTTCTCATTCTCATACTTACTTCTTCAAGACTTATTTCAAAACTATGGTTGATTTCAAAAGAACTCTCAAATTTGACTCAAAGGACCCTCTTGAACTTTCCTCTTAATCTCTATTTAATTTGAAATGTAATAGAAGAGATGATTAGAATATGTAGGATCTTTCAATGATTAATGAAGACTTTAAGAGTTAATCTCAAGGAAAGAATGAAGAAATGATTCAAAGGAACACATACAGAACGAAGAATAGAGAAGAAAAATGTCGGACGACTCTGGCGTAGTGGAGGCGCATCGCATCAGCCCCTAAGGTCCTAGGGTTGATTTGGGGCACACTGCAGGCGTAGGGCTCCATCCCTCCTCGAGTTGTGGGGGCGCATTGCCCCAACCCTCTTGGTGCTATGCGGGAGCATTGCCCAGCCCGGATCCAGAAATTCGACGGATTTTCTTATTAAATTTTGTGTCGTAAGTCATCTAGAATCGTTTGGTTTCCTCCAAGGTCCTTTTGATTTACAAACCCAACACTAAATTATCAAGATCTCACTCAAAATCTTACAATAAACACCACTCATTCGCAAGACCCGCACCTTAAGATCTGAAAACCTCCATTGATAAAGAATGGGGTTAAAATTCAAGAACTACTCAAGAATCTTTACATAAGCGATTACATGAATGAATTAATAGAAAAAAAGTACATGATTAGCGTGAGGAAAAACAAGTCCATCACTATGGGAAACCTCACATACTTGAAAGAATCATGTTCTTGGCGAAAATCAATGAATCTTGAAGAATGCTTGAAAACCTCATTTTTCTCCTCTTTGAAACCTCACTCTAAAAGCCCTAAGTGTTTTGAACTTGAATAGGTATGTAGAATCTTATTATACCCTTAATTGGGTCAGGAAAACGGGTTAAGACAAGAAGGAAAAAGGAAAAGACCAAAATACCCTTTCCTAAAATGAATGGAAAGCATTAACTAGAGAGTCTTTACTCAAACGGGCATAAATTTTTACTCGGAGTTTGGAATTTAGCTATCTCAGTGGCATTGGAAAGAGGACACAAAGACATTCGATTAAATAGTTGATGGGCCACCTAGTTGTTTATGTGCTAAAAAAATATGATTGTTTAAAGTTGACCCAAGTAACATCTCATAGTGAAACTCTATTGAACAAAAAGTTTTCTACTCAACTTTATGCTAGAGAATTCTAGTTACCTTAACATCTAAGAATATTTAGAATAACTCGGTACAAATCTTATTTACCATAGATAATGACTTGAGTCTTAACTTAGAAAGTTTCGGGATGTTACAAAGCCAAATGTAATAAGACTCACTGTTGAGCCTTAAACAAATATTACCACTTTGTGATTAACATTCACAAATAAATATAGAAAAAAAGAAAAGCAATAAAAATATTATCAACAAAGTATGTACTAATATCTTAAACTTGTCAAAACAGAAAGTTACATATAGTATTATATTATATTATGTTTGGTGCACTATAACTAAACTAGTGAATTACAGTTATAAATTAAGGAATCAATTGCACACTAAGAAAATAATAATTCGACTTACACTAAAATAAAATGTCTCACTGTCATAACCTTTTTTTATTTTTCATGTGAACCCAAAATATTTCACACAATTTTTTTTTAATTAAAACCTTATGTAATAACTAATATAGTAAACATAATCATAAATAAAGTATTAAATAAATTTCACACACAAAAGAATGAATAAACAGTCATGAGCGAAAAATGCATACTAACAACGAAATATAAATAATCATTCACGTTATTACAAAAATAAAATAACACAATCTCAACAATACTAATACTTACCTTGTTAGGTTCAAGTTACTGACATAAAATTAGTCGTCACTTACGAAATCAAATTGAACTCTATCCGGGGATGATATTGAAATGAGTTTAGAGACTCGTGTTCATAACGTGTTGTAAAACTAAAACAAAATAAGACAAGAAATATATAAGAAGAGAACAATAGAAATATAGAGACAATGGAGATGATAACTTTTCTTATTATTCCAAGTCTTCAAGTGTTCCCCAAATCTTCAAGTCTCTCCAATATGAAATCTAATACCATTGACCATGAAAGTTATGGAGACATACAAAAGGTTAGTCATAAACATGACATTAACCATGAAAGTTATGGAGACATTAACCATATAAGTAATGGAGGAATATCAAGGAGGAGGTTATGGAGGTGTGGGAGTTACCATAAATTATTGTAACGACTGGTTCCCGTCGTTATAGAAAATCCAACGAGGGAAACTTTTGGACTGAAAAACTTTTGGTAGTATCTTGAAATTTCCAAACGTAGTCCAGATTTGGATGAAATCGGAGTCAGCGAGGTCTAGGGATATCTGGTAACAAACGGGAGATCAAATTATGTATTTGATCTAATGAGTAGATAGCTTGGACGTTAAGGGACCCGTGCGACTTTATGGAATCGAATTCGGGCGAGTAGAACTCTCGAAACTGACCTTAGCGTGAACGGGTATTTTTTGAGTGTCGTGGGATAAAGGTGTGTTGTGAATTGTGCGTTTGGGACTCTTAAATCGACTCACTGGTTCCGTGAAATCTGTTGTGGTGGAATTATTTCCACTAGGGTGTGGCCGTTGTGGCGGGATTGGGGCCACCGTAGCGGCTCAGTCGCAAATTATATCAGAAATACACCCCAAAAACGCCATTATTCTGCACTTTTGACCTTGAGAGCTAAGGAACGACCCCCGGTGTTTTCTTGACCAGTTTTTCACCATCCTTGAGGCTAAAGGTAAGGTTTTCGCTCAACGAATCCATTTTTCGATCCGTAGAACCTAGTTTGTTTAGTAATTATCGATGGGGGAGGGTTTTGATCTGGGATTTATGGTGGAAAAAACCCTAATCTGGGTATGGGGATTAAGGGTTTGACCTTAGGTTGAGGTTATTGATTATAAACTGGGTAATTATGTTTTGTTTATTGATCCTAGCATTATATTGATTGTTTGCAGACCAAGAACAAGCGAAAAGAATCCGAAAAGGGAATAATCAAGTTTCTTAGGGGATTCAAGCTCTGTGCAAGGTAGGTGATGGTTGTGATTTCATCTTTGTGTGGTATATGTTTGTCTTGCTTCATTATATTGCATGTATGTATGCGAATGTTGCATTATAGATCACACTAATCTTAAATGAGTATGAACGAATAACTATATTCCATGAACCACCTCTTAATTGTATGATTATTGAGAATGTAAATTGTGATTGTGGTATGTTGAATGGATCGGATGCCACGTACTGGCATACTAACTGAGATTGATTACCACGTACTGTATAAACTTGGATCGGGTGTCACGAACCGGCACACTAACTTGGAACGGGTCTCACGATCCGATACACTAACTGTTTGAGTATGGATTCCGTGAGAGGGTCAATGACTTGTCATATATGTGTAACATAGTTAACTTGGAATTGTGCATGGATCCAAAATGATCTTAATATGTTTAATGTATGCATGTTTATGATGTTGTAATGACTTACCTATATTGCACTTAGTGGGATAGCTGCGTGATCCTACCAGTAAAGTGTGGTTGTGTACTGATACTACACTTGCTCTTTATTTGTTGCGTATAGGACGTCTTCAAGTAGCTGTCGCCAAACCTCGTCTAGAAGATCAGTGATCGCTAATTGAATTCAAGGGTGAGCCAACTCTTTCAGGCTTCCATAAGTTCTCTTTTTGGGTTTAGTCCATTTGTTTCGGGCTTAGACTAGTTCTTTAGTTAATTCTTTTTTTAGTTGGGTTGTACCTATTTTCTTAGACATGTTGGTTAGAGTTTTGGTACATTGACTTTCAGGTTCTAGGGATTTACTTTGGCATTGTTTAGTTTCATTGTTAGACTTTTGGAGTTTATGGGAACTCTACTTAATTTTCTGCATTTAAATTGTATCTTTAAATGCTTAGTTAGAGTTAGTTGGTTAGTAGTTATGGTTCTCCCAACGGAGGGTTAGTGTGGGTGCCAATCACGATGGTCTGGGTCATGACAAAGTTCGTATCAGAGCCCTAGGTTCGTTGATCTCGATGTACCAAAACAAGTCTAGTAGAGTCTTGCGGAACGGTACTGAGATGTCTTCTTTTCTTCGAGTGGCTATAAGACTTTAGGAACTCTCTCTATTTTCTCTTATCTCATTTCATGCTATAACTTGGTTCCAATTAGTATCGGGTGATCCAAATTGGTATCTAATCTCATTCACTCTTCTGTCCGCAGATGGTTAACACTAGGTTCAATGGCATCAGGCCCATAGATCCCCTCAATGCACATGTTGAGGAATCCGCAGCAAGAGGTCATGGTCGAGGAAGGGGTAGAGGCCGTGGAAGAGTAACACCTACTAGGGATGGAGCTCCTATTCCAAATGATCCCAGAAATGAGAATCCTTATGCGCATCATGAAGAGGTAGAGGAGAATGTTGAGGTTTTGAATGAGGAGGATATTGGACAAGAGGAAGAGATGCAAGCTGAGGGTATAAGTATAATCCCTTCTAGACCCAGTGTTAGCTCAACATATTATATCATTCTAGAAAGGATTGGTTGGTCGTGGAGTGCTTCCCTCTGTTCAAGCAACTCACGCTCCCTCCAATCCCCCCCCATTGCTATCATTGTCCCCAAGATGGATGGACATGTAGGAACTGATGCTTTCTTTCATCCTTTGGTGGGTCCTATTATGACTGGTAATGAGCATGAGATGTTTACCAAGTTCTCAAAATTGAAACCCCTGTATTCCATGGTTATGAGAGTGAGGACGCCTATGAGTTCATTTTAGATTGTTATGAAAGGCTTCAGAAGTTGGAAATTGTCCATCAGCATGGAGTAGAGTTTGTGACCTTTCAGATTAAGGGCGAGGCTAAGAAGTGGTGGAGAGCTTACATGGAATGCAAATTTTCAACTTTACCCCCACTCACTTGGACCCAGTTTCATGCTCTGTTCTTAGAAAAATATGTGCCCCGGACCTTGAGGGATTGCAAGAAAGATGAGTTCATGCCATTGGAGCAAGGTGGTATGATTGTGGCTGCTTATTAGGCTAAGTTCCATGCTTTGTCTAGATATGCTACGCAATTGGTGAGTACTGAGGAAGAGAGGATCCGTCTGTTTGTTAAGGGACTAAATTCTGAGTTACAGGTATTGTCTGTTCACATGACATCTGCTGGAAAAAGCTTCAATGAAGTAACAGATTTTGGGAAGAAGGTGGAGGGGGTGAGACGTGATGGTCAGGCATTGGCTAAGAAAGAAAAGAATTCAAGTAACTTCCAGGCTCCAAGGGTTCAGGGAGGCCGACACTTGCAACACGACCAATTCAGTCTGTCATGCCCGCTTCTACAAGTAATTACTCGAGAACTCCACCTCAGAATTTGATTAAGGATAGCCAGGGAGCCACACCTTCGGCGGGCAATAGGCCATCTTTCGATCGCACTTGTTATAACTGTGGAGAACCTAGGCATATGAGGAGAGATTTTCCCCACCCGCGCATCATGGATTTCGCGCACTAGAAGACTAGAGCAGTGGTACCCACGGGAAATGGTAATAATGGTCGAGGTCGTCCACAAAGTGGGCGAGAAGGAAATCAGCGAGGTCGTGGAGGTCCGGGCAATGGTAACACAGGTAGAAGAACAGTGCAACCAGGCAGGGAAGTCGCCCATCATGATTACAGGGCTCAGTGTTATGCCTTTCCAAGCAAGGGAAGTCGCCCATCTGACACAATGATCACAGAGACTATTCTTGTCTGTGACCGGATGGATAATGTGTTATTTGATCCGGGTTCTACTTATTCTTATGTGTGTACGATTTGCCTCAGAATTTGATATGAATTGTGATATATTTGATGCCCACATCCATCTTTCTACCCCTATTAGAGAGTCTGTCATAGTCACTCATGTCTATCGTGTTTGTCCTATCTTGTTTATGGGATTTCAGACTTGGGGTTATTTGGTATTTTGGATATGACTGACTTAGGCATGACTTGGTTGTCCCCCTATCATGTTGTGTTAAATTGTAATACTAAGTTTGTGACTCTAGAAATCCCCAGAAGGGAAAAGTTAGAGTGGGAATGGGTTTACAAGCCTAAGCCAGCTAAGATCATACCCTCCATTCGGGCTAGGACACTGGTAGGGTTGTTTGGCTTATTTGGCTCATATTCGGGATGCTGAGGTTGAGTCTCGCTCCATTGAGTCTATTTCTGTGGTGTCAGAATTTAGAGAAGTGTTCCCTACTGATTTGCTTGGTATGCTTCCAGATAGGGATATAGATTTCTGCATTGATTTAGAGCCTGGTACTCGTCCCATTTCCATCCCTCCATACCGTATGGCTCCGGCAGAATTAAGAGATCTTAAGGCTCAAATCCAAGAACTTCTTGATAAGGGATTCATCCGTCCTAGTGCTTCCCCATGGTTTCTCCTATCTTGTTTGTTAAGAAAAAAAATGGTAGTATGAGAATGTGCATAGATTATCGCCAATTGAATAGGGCCACCATTCAGAACAAGTATCCACTGCCTTAGATAGATGATCTTTTTGACCAATTGCAGGGCACGTTCGTTTTCTCTAGGAATGAACTAAGGTTTGGTTACCATCAGTTAAAGATTAAGCCGGAGGATATACCAAAAATGGCATTTAGGACCCGTTATGGGCATTACGATTTTTTAGTGATGTCGTTTGGGTTGAAAAATATGCCCGCAACTTTCATGAGTTTGATGAATGGTGTGTTCAAACCTTTTCTTGATTCGTTTGTGATAGTGTTCATTGATGACATCTTGGTTTATTCAAAAAATGAAGAAGAGCATGCCAAGTGTAATGACCGATTACCATCATTAAAGAAAAGCCAATGGGGAAAATTTTGGGCCGGAAAATTTTTCGTAGTAACTTGAGATTTTCCAACCTAGTCCAGATTTGGACAAAATCGAAGTCAGTAAGGTCTAGGGATATCTGGTAGCAATTTGGCAATTTAATTATGATTTTGATTACATGAGTAGATAGCTAAAACGTTAAGGAACCCCTACGACTTTACGGAATTGAATTCGAGCGAGTAGAACTCTAGAAATTGATCTTAGCGTGAATGGGTAGTTTCTGAGTGTCATTGGTTGAAGGTGTGTTCTGAAATGGGGTCTTGAAATTATTAATTTTGCTCACTGGTTCCGTGCAAGCCGTTGAGGTAGGATTTCTGCCGCTAGGGCGGGGCTGCTGTAGCAGGGTGGATGCCGCCATGGCGGGGCAGAAGTGACTTAAAGTCGGAAATAAACCCCAAAAACATTTTATTCTGCAATTTTTGAACTTGAGAGCTAAGGAACGAACCCATGTCTTTCTTGACAGTTTTCCACCATTCTTGAGGTTAAAGGTAAGATTTTCACTTCCCGAATCCATTTTTCGATCCGTAGAACGTAATCTAATTGGTAATTATCGATGGGAGAGGGTTTTGATCTAGAATTTATGGTGGAAACTGCCCTAATCGGGAGATTGGGATCATGGGTTTGATCTATGGTTCATAGGATTGTTGGTAATTCGGGTAATTAGGTATTGTTTATTGATTCCCGTATTATATTGATCATTTGTAGACCAAGAACAAACGGAACGAATTCGTAAAGGGAAGAATCAAGTTTCTTAGAGGATTCAAGCTTTGTTTGAGGTAGGTGATGGTTGTAATTTCATGATTGTGTGTTATATGTTTGTTCTTGCTTCATTATAATATGTGTATGTATGCGAATGTTGCATATTGATCACTTCTAATGTAAATGAGATAGATGAATGATGAATGCCATGAATCGTGACTTGATTGTATGATTTTGAGAATATATATGTGACTGTGATTGTGTTTTGTTGAATGGATCGGGTGTTGCGTTTCGACACACTAACTTAGATTGGTTGCCACGTTCCGACATAAATATGGGATCAGTTTCCACTTTTCGGCATAAATATTTGATCGGGTACCACGTTCGGGTATGCTAATAGTTTGGGTTTCGGTTCCATGAGAGAACCAATGAGTTGGTATAATTGTGTATCTTGATAATGTGAAATTGTACGTTGTTCGTAAATAATGATGATATTGTATATGTTCGGTGTATGCATGTTATTATTATGTTGTAATGACTTATGTATGTTGCACTTAATGGGATAGCCGCGTGATAATACATGTACACTGTGGTTGTGTACTGATACTGCACTTGCTCTTTCTTTGTTGAGTACATGGCATCTTCAGGCGGCTATTGATAGACCTCGGTTAGAAGATCAGTGATCGTCGATCAAATCCAAGGTGAGCCAGTTCTTCCAGGCTTCCATGAGTTCTCTTTCTGTCTATGTCCACATTTCGGACTTAGATTTTCTAGTTAGTTATTAGTACATTAGTTTGGGGTAGTAATCCTTCTTTTTTAGACTTTTGGATCTTGTTAGAGTTTTGGTACATTGACTTTCAGGTTCTAGGCGTATCTTCCGCATTTGTTTAGTTGTTAGACTTTTGTTTGGAGTTTATGGGAACTCCCTACTTCCTTTTCTTAGCATCTAACTTGCTTCCGTACCTTAAATTTCTTAGTATTTTGATTAGAGTTGGTTAGCTAATTAGTATTAATGGTTCTCCTACTGAGATTTAGTGTGGGTGCCAATCACGATGGTCTGGGTCGTGACACCAACCATCTTCGTATTGTTCTGGGTATTCTTGGGAACCAAAAGTTGTATGCGAAATTTTCAAGTATGAATTTTGGTTGACTTCGGTTGCCTTTTTGGGGTATGTAGTTTCAAAGGAAGGGGTAATGGTAGATACCCAAAAGATTGAAGTCGTTAAGAATTGGGTCCGACCAAATTCTGTGACTGAGGAGTTTTGTGGGGCTCTCTAGTTACTATCGCCGGTTTGTGAAAAACTTTGCTTCTATTGCCACACATGTGACAAATTTAACCAAAAAGGAGGTACCTTTTGAATGGACGGAAAAATGTGAGGAGAGCTTTCAAAAACTCAAGACTCTCTTGACCACCGCACTATTCTTGAACTATCGGTGTAAGGTGAAGATTTTATTGTTTACAGTGATGCTTCACATTCGGGTTTGGGTGATGTGTTAATGTAGAATAAGAATGTTATAGCTTATGCATCGCGGAAGTTGAAGGTGCATGAGAGGAATTATCCCCACACATGATTTAGAGTTGGCAGCGGTAGTGTTTGCTCTTAAGATCTGGCGGCATTATCTTTATGGTGTTAAGTGTGAGGTATTTACTGATCATCGCAGCCTACAACGTATATTCACTCAAAAAGATCTATATTTGAGACAGCGAAGGTGGATGGAGTTACTCAAGGATTATGATGTGACCATCCAGTATCATCCGGGTAAGGCTAACGTGGTAGCAGACGCATTAAGCCGAAAATCGGTGAGTATGGGTAGTCTAGCTTGCTTGAGTGTATCCAAGCGACCTTTGGCTAAGGAAATTCAGCATTTGGAGTCATGTTGTTGGGCATCTCAGAAAAAAGTGGGGTGTTAGCTACCATTGAGGTAACGGCCACGTTCATTGAGGAGATCAAGGCCAAACAGTTTGAGGATTAAATTTGAATGAGCTTAGAAAGAAAACCATGGTTGGTAAGGCACAAGAGACCACTCTTGATGCGGAAGGTGTGCTCAGTTTTAAAGGGAGGATTTGCGTTCCTAGAGTGGGCGACTTGATTCAGAATCTATTGACAAAATCCCATGGTTCGAGGTATTTCATTCATCCGGGCATGACTAAGTTGTACCAAGACTTAAAGCGACTCTATTGGTGGTCGGGCATGAAGAAAGATATAGCAGAGTTTGTGGCTAAGTGTCAAAATTGCCAACAAGTAAAATATGAGTATCAAAGGCCTATAGGTTTGCTTCAGAGAATGCCAATTCCGGAATGGAAGTGGTAAAGAATAGCTATGGATTTCTTGGTTGGTATGCCTAAGACATTGGGGAAGTATGATTCGATTTGGGTAGTTGTTGACAGATTAACTAAGTCAGACCATTTTATCTCAGTCAGAACAAACTATAATGCTCAGCAATTGGCTAAGGTGTATGTAAAAGAGATAGTAAAGTTGCACGGGGTGCCACTTTCTATCATCTCAGACCGTGGTACGCATTTCACATCCATGTTTTGGGGAAAATTGCATGAAGAATTGGGTACTCAACTCACCTTTAGTACAACCTTCCATCGCCGACGGACGGACAACCAGAGAGGACAATTCTAGTGTTAGAAGACATACTAAGGGCATGTGTGATTGACTTTGGAGGACATTGGGATAAGTTCCTACCTCTGTGCGAGTTCTCTTACAATAATAGGTATCACTCCAGCATTGATATGGCGCCATTTTAAGCATTGTATGAGCGAGGTTGTAGATCACCCATAAGATAGTTTAAGGCTGGAGATGTGAAACCTTTGGGCATTGACTTGGTGAAGGATGCTCAAGAGTAAGTAAAAAGCATTCAAGATAAGCATTTAGCAGCCCAAAGTAGACAAAAAAAGTATCCAGACCATAAAGTAAGAGACATGACATTCAGACTGGTGAGAACGTTCTTCTTAAGGTATCACCCATGAAATAAGTGATGAGATTCGGCAAGAAGGACATGCTAGACAAGTATCCCAAGTTGTTCGTCGATACATGTACTACTCCACTCTTGATTTAGCCTGTTTTTACTAGTTTGTCACTCGGGGACAAGTGATGGGTAAATTGGTATCTATTGTATTGACCGGCTCCCGTCGTTATAGAAAAACCAATGGGAAAAATTTTTGGACTGAAAATTTTTTTGGTAGTATCTTGAAATTTCCCAACCTAGTCAAGATTTGGAGCAAATCGGAGTCAGCGAGGTCTAGGGAAATCTAGTAACAAATGGGAGACCATGAATTTGATCTTATGAGTAAATATCTAAGATGTTAAGGGACCCGTATGACTTTACGGAATCAAATTCGGGCGAGTAGAACTCCTAAAACTGACCTTAGCATGAACGGGTATTTTCTGAGTGTCATGGGATGAAGGTGTGTTGTGAAATGGGGGTTTGGGACTCTTAAATTGACTCACTGGTTCCGAGCAACCCGTTGTGGAGGAATAATTTATGCAGGGCGGGGCCACTGTGGCGGGATTGGGGCCGTCATAGCGGCTTTGTCGCGAATTATGTCAGAAATAAATCCCAAAAATGCCATTATTCTGCACTTTTTGACTTTGAGAGCTAAGGAACGTCCCCAGGTGTTTTCTTGATCCCCATGTGTTTTCTTGACATTTTTTCACCGTCATTGAGGCTAAAGGTAAGATTTTTACTCCCCGAATCCATTTTTTGATTCGTAGAACCTAGTTTCTTGGGTAATTATCGATGGGGGAGGGTTTTGATCTGGGATTTATGGTGGAAAAATCCCTAATCTGGGTATGGGGATCAAGGGTTTGACCTAGGGTTGAGGTTATTGATTATAAACTGGGTAATTAGGTTTTGTTTATTGATCCTAGCGTTATATTGATTGTTTGTAGACCAAGAACAAGCGGAAAGAATCCAGAAAGGGAAGAATCAAGTTTCTTAGGAGATTCAAGCTTTGTTCGAGGTAGGTGATGGTTGTGATTTCATGTTTTTGTTGTATATGGTTGTCTTGCTTTATTATACTGCATGTATGTATGTGAATGTTGCATTATGGATCACACTAATCATAAATGAGTATGAACGAATAACTATATGCCATAAATCACTTCTTGATTGTATGATTATTGAGAATGTATATTGTGATTGTGGTATGTTGAATGGATCGGATGCCACGTAACGGCATACTAACTGGGATCGGTTGCCACGTACCGGCATAAACTTGAATCGGATGTCACGAACCATCACACTAACTTGGAACGGGTGTGACGATCCGACACACTAACTGTTTGAGTATGGGTTCCGTGAGAGGGCCAATGACTTGTCATATATGTGTAACATTGTTAATTTTGAATTGTGCATGGATCCAAAATGATCTTAATATCGTATATGTTCGATGCATGCATGTTTATGATGTTGTAATGACTTACTTATATTTCACTTAGTGGGATAGTCGCATGATCCTACCAGTACACTGTGGTTGTGTACTGATACTGCACTTGCTCTTTCTTTGTTGAGTACAGGGCATCTTTAAGCGGCTCTTGACAGACCTCATCTAGAAGATCAGTGATCGCCAATCGAATTCAAGGGTGAGCCAGCTCTTTCAGGCTGCTATCAGCTCTCTTTTTGGGTTTACTCCATTTGTTTCGGACTTACACTAGTTCTTTAGATAATTCTCTTGTTAGTTGGGTTGTACCCATTTCTTAGACATGTTGGTTAGAGTTTTGGTACATTGACTTTCAGGTTCTAGGGATTACTTCCGCATTGTTTAGTTTCGTTGTTAGACTTTTGGAGTTTATGGGAACTCTACTTAATTTTATGCATTTAAACCTGCTACCGTATCTTTAAATGCTTAGTTTGAGTTAGTTGGTTAGTAGTTATGGTTCTCCCATCGGAGGGTTAGTGTGGATGCCTATCACGATGGTATGCGTCGTGAC
Organism: Solanum tuberosum; assembly: GCF_000226075.1. Lineage (NCBI taxonomy): Eukaryota > Viridiplantae > Streptophyta > Magnoliopsida > Solanales > Solanaceae > Solanum > Solanum tuberosum. The sequence goes on along the minus strand of NW_006239316.1, from coordinate 54,172 downwards.
GATTATGGTGTAATTACACCTTAAAGTTATGGACATCCACATAAATATATTTACAACAGCCAGTTAATTCTAATATTTATGACTTCGAAAATAATTATTTAATAATTTAAAATTAATTAGAGTTTCTATTAAATCTTTACTTATTTATAATAGTAAGAAAATCTAATATTTAGTATTTTAAAATTGATTAAAATTTTAATTAAGAAGTTCAACATTAAGTCGAATTACAATTACTAAATTAGACACCCGATGCTACAAGGGAAATCTTGTCATTTCATATGCTTCACGAGGATAATGATCATCATTTCACGAATTGTTGGTTTCAAGTAGAAAGTTCTTTTGCATAAATACGTGTTCTCCCCATTTTGCCAGCTTAGAAAACCATTGTTTTGACTGTAACCATTGCATCATTCTTTGTTTGTTTGCCAAATTCCTCGTTTTTTTCATCCTTTCTCCTATAGAAATTAGTGAAGCAAATATAAGTTTGTCCGATTAGTTAAGAGGTTAAAATAATATATTTTTTTTGTTTTTAAAAATGCTTGTTTTAAAAAAGTAAATCTGTTTGATCAAATTTGAAAAAATGAATAAATATTTTTTAGAGTTGCACAAATTGAGGAAATCCTTTCTGTTGATTCTTGTGTGGCAGTATGGTTTGTTTATAAAATTGTATATTATATTATTTGGCATATACGTATATTGCACGAGCAATGCACATTTTGAGAAATTAGTAGTATTATATTAAGGTACTATATATAATTTTATTTTTTTTGTTAAAAATGTGGGTCTTCATATTTAATGTCTCGTGAAATGATGATCATTATTCTCGTGAAGCACATGAAATGACAAGATTGCCCTCGTGATGACAAGAGTTGTATTTGTTCGCTCTATATTTGTTTTATCTATTCACTCAATCTAGTCGTATTAACATATAAAATTTCATTGACTACATTGTGATCTATTCACTCGAACTAATTATATCCACATATATATAAACTAAAAATACAAATAAAAGAAAAAAATGATTGTATCATATCATCATATTATATTATAAGTGGGAAGCCTCTATGTCAAAAGTTGAATTACAAAAATGTCCTTATAATATCATAATATTTATGAACAAAAATGTAAATATACATTAAATATAAATAAAAACTATTGTATTTTCTATTAAACACTATTATTACATATTTATGAACAAAAATATAAATACACATTAATTATAATAAATATCCTAATATATTTTTAATAATAATATTAATATTCTAAAAATGGAGAACTCACAATCTATGACATGAATTAATATAGATACAACGACTATTTGTACAAATGGATGATATCATATTAAATGACAAAAGGAAATCAAAAAGTTTTGCAACAGTTAAAATGACCCTGAAGTGTACCTCAGTTACTCCTACCGTGCAAACTTATAAAAATTTTCAGATAAATTGTATTCATAAAATTATATTAAATGCTAAGTAATTGCTTCAATAAATACTTACTATGGAAGCTTGCAATGGTTGAACTTTTGATTTTCTTCTGTTATAATTAGCACAAACTAATGATGAATTATATACTTGGTAAATTAATTTTATATATATATATATATATAAAGTGGGAACAAAAAGAAAGTTATTATTCATAAATAATAATTAATATCCATAATAATAATGAATCAAAAGTTAGTTTACCATTTTATCCTTCAAGTAAAAGCAAATCTTCATTTGAATAACTTTTGTTTACATAAGAAAATATAACAAAATTCATTAGCCCCTCAAATTCAATGAATCCAAATACTATATTAATGCTTTCTGAAAATGTTTACTGCCATAATTTTATTTATCTCTTTCACCTTCTCCTTTCACTACATGTTTAGAAGAACAAAAACGTTTGGTGAGGGTGAAGAAGGCATTGTGTAACAACAATTAATTATGGTCAGGTCACATGTGTATAAGTTCCCTAAATTATTTCTCATTAAATTTTCTTTCTTTCATCTTCCATAGAGTCGTTTTACATTCTTCATTTATATTAATATTAAATTTCTTGATTTTTACTGGTTGTACATAGGTGCAGTTTTATCTTCTCCGTGATATTTATTATGGTCAATCTTTTTATATTCTTTAAAATACTCTATAAAGTGCATCATAAGATGTGTTTGACCTATTATTCCATTTGCCTTTTTTCGGTTAGATTTCTCCTCCAAGAAGAGTCTACTTCAGGTAAATCAATTCCAATTGATTTAGCTACAAATATTTACCACTTTCTGTATTATTGCTAACCTAGCAGCATATTCACTTCTTTTAGTATAATATGTATTTCTGAAAATCTTATGTTGTAATAAAACTCAAATTCAGATAGAAGTAATTGATCCGTGAAATCCTTTGCATATTTGAACTTTGAAGTGTGGACATGGACTATGTTTGGAGCACATAGGTTCACATTTGAGGGTGTGTGTTTGTGTAGTTTAAAATTGTATGGAATACACGTGCAAAGCACATGTCCAAGGACTAGTACAAAGATAAATAGACTCAACAAAAAAATGCATACAGTCAACAAAGTTTACAAAAAGAAAAGATATATGTATCAGGAGGTTTACTTATAATACCTAAATTAAGTTTTTTTTTTTTATAATAGAAGGAAGTAAGAAAGTGGGGAAAATCAAATTATATTGAAAAACAATGAAGAGATTGAAAATTCTAGACAAAGAATAGGAATTGAAACCTTAAAGATTCTAAATAACATGAATGAAAGGTAAAAGAAGAAAATGATAGTTTATAGAATATATTACACTAGTAATGTAGTTTATAATAAAGAAGACATTTGTGTAGATAGTTATAAAAACTAATCAAAGATCGTATATATATATATATCTAATATAAATGACAAAAATCTTATAACTCAATTTCTTCCCACAAATGTATATAAAATAATTCAATACTAGAAATCTCAATTGATAGGGGTTGTGTACGAGGATATGTGGTGCATGTACCCAAATTAATTATGTAAAATAGGAACAAAATGACAAAAACTAGAGAGAATCACAAAAAATAGCAAGCTGAAACTATGTAGAAGAAAATAACTTGACATACACATAAAAGATTACAACTTTATACCTTTTGAATTAATAACAAAATAAAAAAAACCCAAAGAAAAAACAAATATCAGAAATAATA
>NW_006239316.1:17586-50902 GCF_000226075.1 Solanum tuberosum | reverse complement strand
TATTCTATTTTAGATATATTATCTATTAATTGGTCTAGTTTGTCGTTATCAGTTTTTGTGATATTGACTTTTTTATATTCCGGATATAATTTCTTTAATTTTCTTCTTATTTTTCTTAACCTTCTACTAGTATGTTTCTTCCTTTGTTCCTTGTTATCCATAGCTCTGATACCATTTTTCGTAGCGGAACTGGTAGTTGGTGAATTCATATAAGTGGTAGTGTGGTGGGTGGTAGTGTGGTAGGTGAGTGATTTGTTAAATTCACCCGCCCAAGAATATCATATATAATCATTGGAATTGAAACAAAATTTGATTCTGGATTTGATGTATTTTTGGGCGATATCCTTATAATTTGTTAGAGTCATGCCCTCGCAGGCATATGCGTTCTCAGTTGGTAGAGATGGTGCGCATAGAAGTAGATTTGTGCATTAATGCATTTTTATCCCTACAGTATGTTGTTTGAAGCCTCTCTGAATGTAATTCAGACTCCATACTATTGTGTGCAAATCATCAGTTGTTACCCATCGACAGTTTTAATAAAACCAACAGGATGTAGATGAGGATTTCTCCATCCAGCTTCCTCAAATGTTCGTAAAAACATAACTGCCATGTATCTGGATGGCATTAGTGACGACTCTTTAGCACTTTGAACATATAAGTCCAAAAGTTCTCATCACGTGTTTACTCTGTACTATATACTTGAAGACTTTCACTACAAATAATGTAATAAATTTACCATCAGCAACAAATATTCAATTCAAAAGTTATACCTTTAGTTTTTATCGATTTCGGCAATATTATTCTTAAGCAACTTAGCAAACAAATTATATCGATACAACGCATAGTGAGGATAGGAATGAAATAGAAGATGCTCAAGTATGTAATGAGTAACAAAATGCAACAGTGACAAATAAGTCTATAAAAATATTACCAAAAAACACCCAATGAAGGGCGAATTCAATAATAGTATAGATGGAAAAATAAATACAAAATTAAGTACATAATTTTTTGAGTTCTTATCTAGTCCTTCTCCCATATCTTATCAAAATTCAAGAGTCTTCTTCACTATGTTAGGCCTGTGTCACCACCCAATTTCTCAAGTCATGATGGCACCTACTACATCCCACCAGTAGGTAAATCTAATCCTTAGCCCGGAGTTATAAGCAACGAGCGACCAAGCGGAAGCCAACAATAAAAAACAAAAGAGATAAAGGTCTGAAAAATACCCCAACTTTGGTCGAATTTTGTTGTTGCGATACTAAACTTTCATGAGGACCTATTACCTCCCTAGACTATTTAATACCGTATTTTAAACATATATATTTGCCCACGTGACATAAAAAATAATGCAAAATTATAAATAGTAATGTGTCCACGTGGGCACATATATATACCTTTAAAATACACTACTAAATAGTTCAGGGGGTAAAAAATACGGTATTAAATAGTCTATGGAGGTAATAGGTCCTTGTGAAAGTTTTAGTATCGCAACAACAAATCCGATCAAAGTTGGGGTATTTTTCAGACCCTTATCCCAAAATAAAAAGCTTATATCAAGCGAAGAAAAGGATAATCAACAGAAAACAATGTAGGAACCATCCCAAGACCTGACATCAATCAGTAGTTGAGCATCTAATCCAAAATAGGAGTACAAGGCTTTCACAATTACAAGACAGGTAAATATTTGTCTCTAAATACAATATAAAGACTAAGCCTAGCCAAAACAGATGAAAACCGATAGCTCGACGCCCTAGGAGCTCACCCTAATCTCAAAAATCCCAAGCTGATCTGCACCACTCTAAATCAATGGTGATAACTCAACTGCAATCTGCAAGGGATAAAAGTGTAGTATGAGTACCAAAAATGGTACTCAATAGGCAACGACTGATTGAGCTCAAAAGATAACACAAGCATAACAACAAGTATTAACGAAAGCATAACACAAGTAACTAAATAGAAAATACTAAAATAGACAAGAAATAAAGAATAGAAACATGAAACAAGGGGTAAGAAGTTGAGTCAAGAATGCACCTGGATCGCAAGCCAACAACCCAATCACAAGCAACTAAGATACCAAGTCAACTACCCAATGTAAGGAGGACCCACAACAATAATTCTAAAGTCAAAACCTATCATGTAACTATAAAACAATAGCAAAGAACAAAATATAGACAAACAATAACCTAACCGGACCCATAAGCCTAGAAGGCACAAACAACAAACATAACCTAGCCAGCCCCCATAAACCGGAGGGTACAAACTACAAACAACAAACAAATATACTGCTGATAGGCATTGCATATGAATGCTGGGTGAACAACAGAACCATCACTAACCATCAAAACTTCTAACTAGAGGTAACAACCTCGAACCGCAAAGCATCAACCTCAGATCGGGAATAACGACCTCAAATCATCAACATCAGCCTCATACTAGAAATAATGGCCTCAAAACATGAGCATCAACCTTGAACCGTGAATAACCAATAATGGGGCCGCCTACCCAGTCAGTAAACTCCTATGAGCACCAACAAGACCAAAAACATGCATGAAAGGGCGTCGACGCGCCAATTAGTCAAGTAAAAACTAAGCACATCCTCGATGCCTCTAATATCTCAAGTATAAAAAGGAGCACGTCCCCGATGCCTCATAATCTCAAAAATCAATGAGTCAAGTGATCCAGGTGGCACGAATCGCATTAAAACCAGTTTAGAATAAAAACTGAGTAAAATAGTATCTCATCATGAATGATAAATATGCCAATTCATGAAAATGGGTAAACAATGTAATGCATGCCATCACTGCATTCAAAAAGGGAACTCAAAATCAAATAATTATACAGCCGATGAAACCACACTGCCAAGGTAGAGAGTACTAACATGGGATCCAAACTAGTCCTCGCCTATGGCCTATGACCCAATAGTATAATCATAAGCTCAATAAAGATGCAACATGACCATCGCTAATCGACAAGAAAAAGGATCAAGAAGAGATTTCAAATCAATAAAATGGGAGAAAACTCAAGGGATGATGCCTTACCGCAATCACACCGCTCTAGTGTCATACTGAGCACATCTAGGACAAACACACGGTTATGACAAACCATTAAGGTCACAAGCATCATCGCAAGGAGAACAACCCAAAATAGCCCCTAAAGAGAGAAAACTATAACCACGAGGTGATAAAAGACAACCTAAAACACCTAGGGTTCATTTGGTGTGAGGAATAAAAATAAATAGTGATAGGATAAAATTTTTGTATCCTGTTTGGTTGCCATGTTTGAGAAAACTTATCCCACAATTTATATCATAGTGATGGCATAAGTTATTCCATATACACGGTGGGATAAGTTATCCTAGGTAAACTAACTACAGGATAACTAATCTTGGGATAACTTATTTCTAACAAAATGACTCCCTAATGTCCAGTCTAGTCTAAGGCAACCAAGAATCAATCTAACAAGGATAAGAAAGATCATCTACACCACAAGCAAAGGTACAACCTAAACTAAGGATTCTAATACCTACAATAAACCCAAGGCTCTTGTGGAATCAATAAAAGAAGGAGTAACAAGAGAAAAGCTAAATACCTAGCAAATACCATACGAAATTACATGAAATCTATATTAGGCATTATCTAAGAAGCTCAATCAAGAAAGTAGACCGAAGCCTACCTCAAAGACAAACACGAGTGCTCTGAATCCACCAAACACGAGCTATCCTCATCCAAAACGCCTTCGAACACCACCAAACTATCAGATTATCTATCACAACGTCATTACGGACGTGTTGACACTAAAACCGCAATAATTGGAAATGGATCTAAAGTGGAATCAAAACGGGAAAGTGGGACCCACATCATTAATTCCAAAATTGACTCAATCAAAAGGTTCTAAATAATCCAAGGATCTTGTGCCTCAAAAAAAGGCACAATCAGCTCGAAAATGGGCTAAAACAGTCCATGCAACAAAATACAAGAAAAACACCATTAAAGGACTTGGGCAGCCCCTTCCGGACAGAAATTACCTCAATATACCAATTTCCACGCTTCGCCAATCATTCCCACATGTAGCCACGCCAATTTCAGATGGAATGCAACTTCAATCACCAAAACAGAACTTCCTAGCTCGAGATATCGATGTTAGAAAAAGAGGGCTGAAGCTGATATTTCACTATTTAAATAACAACGATTCTAGTTGCTAAAAATTATATCTAGTCGCTAAAAGACTTAATTCTGGTCGCTAAAGGTTTGCACCATCAACACCAAATTTTTCTATTTTTCAAAGTCTCTAAGAGGATTCTCGGAATTTGTTCAAGACCCGATAAAAACAAACAAGATATGCTACCCCACTAAATTTGACATTCCGAACTCAATGGAAGAATAAAAACTTCCATCCAAGGTCATTTCGATGAAAAGTGGGTCCCACCCACACCCAAGTTCTGTTTTGAGCTAAAAACCACAAGAAGGCTCAAAATGAGACGGGAAGCCTAGGAAACTACATGAAAGGTCGTTCTAGACAAAACTTGATATTCCAGAGCTAATCGTGCTGATTAAATTCTCATCCGAGTATGTTTACAAAGTATGTTGACCAAAGTCAAATCTTAGCTTAAGCTTCAAAATTAAAACCCCTAATGGCACAAACTCACACAAGAAGCCTTGGGGCTTGAACCAACCATGCCACTTACCTAAAATAGCCCTTTTGGAGTCTATGAAACCGTCAAAATTGCGTTCTGAGACCATTTTCGTGAACTTTTGACTGAAGTTAACCATTCAAGTTTCAAAGGCTCCAAAATGCATAAACTTGCACAAAATCTAAATGAATGACTCGGCGGTGTAAGTGTCAGTCCCAGCAAGTCATAAATGACTTGTCGTTGCTACAAGAAGCTCTAAACACTGAAAAGATCAGAAAACAAAGAAAATGACTTGGAGGGAATTACAGCCCGTGCTTCAAGGATCAATTTCCTTAGAAGCTTGAGTCATTTTATCCACTAGCAAAGGGAGAGAAACTTCTTATACACACATTGCAACCTGATTTGCACAGAAACAACACATGGAGGTCATGGCCAATTGTAACTGAAGAATGGATCGGTTGGGTTGATCAAGGAAGGTTAAAGGGAAGACATGGAGAACTGTTGATATTTATGATGCCATTCAGTTATCTAAAGTCAACATACCATGTGACGACAATCTCTTGCATGTTGCATTATGCTTCTAGTCTACCTCAGGTAACTCATTCCAATTCAACTTTGTCATTATGAGTCCAATTGTGTTGTACTTTTCTGCTTTGACAGGGATTAGACCTCACGGTGATGTGATTAGTTCAGTCCTTGACATCTATAATTCGACCTTTTCTTTGCCAAAGAATGATAAAAATAAGAAAATATATTATGAGGAGTTTATCAAAGTGAACATGGAAAGAGAGGATGTTACTGAGGATGAACATTTTGCGTTCCTTAAACATGGCTTTGCTAATTGGTCTTTTGCAATGGTTCATCAAGGGTTACAATGGAGTGTAGGAGTAATACAAAATAATAACAGTACTATACTCCATTGTTACCCTTGATGAAGCATTGCAAAATATGAACTTGCAAAGCCACATATTATGGAATGTGAAATGCTCATCCTTAGGTACATCCTCTCTTTCCATCTTCACTTCGATAAACTCCTCATAATATATTTTATTATTTTTCTCACTCTTTGGAAAAGAAAAGGTCGAATTCTAGATTTCTATGACTACACTAATTGCGTCACCGTGTTGTCTAATCCCTGTCAAAGCAAAAATTTCCAACACAATTGGACTCATCATTCCAAAGTTGAAGTTGAATGAGTTACCTGAGGTAGACCAGAAGCATAATGCAGCATACAAGAGATGTCGTCACAGTGTATGTGTACTTTCGATAACTGGATAGCATCATAAATATCAACAGTTCTCCATGTTTCTCCCTTTATCTTTTCCATTCGATCAACCCAACTGATCCATCCTTCGGTTATAGTTGGCCATGACCTCCATATGTTGTTTTTGTGTCAACCACGTTGCAGTGTGTGTAAAAGAAGTTTCTCCCCTTCTGCTAGTGGATAAAATGACTCGAGCTCCGAAGGAAATCTATCCTTGAAGCACGGGTCTACCATAAATTCCGAAGAACTTGTGGAATATGGAACAAAGACCTCAAGAACTAAAATCGTAGTTCAACTTTCAAGAGTAGACTAAAGCGTAGGATGTTCTTAATTGCTGCTTATTGGTGTTCGAGATAAACCAATTTGATTCGCGGTAAATTGCTCAAGAGAAAGTTTATCCCCACTAAAGTCTCGCTTATTTACTAATTTACAGCTATTCATTATTAATTGCAATTACCCAATTGTCTACCCTAGCCCATAATCCAATCACATCCCAAGAACCCATCTCTATACTTGCTATTTTCGTGTTATTTGTTGTTGTAGCTAATAGTTGAAACCAAATCCCCCTGATATTTGACATTTGTGTCACCCCTAACTTGAACTATGCTTTTATTTGTAAATGATTTTTAGCTATGATTGACTTGAGCATGCTCATGCTTTCCTATTGATTCTCATATTCATAACACTCCCTTGGGAGTCGACCCCAACTCACTTAGTTGGGTTATATTACTACTTAACGATCGTTGACGCTTAGTATTGGATGAAGTGTCTTTGATAAACGTTAAATCATATCAAAATGGCGCCGCTGCCGGGGAGTGGCGTTACTTGAGAATTTTTAAGTAAGTTGGATTTTGTTCTTGTTAGTTATAGCGAACTTACTTAATTTTTAGTTTTGGTTTATGAGTTGTTATTTAGAGCAACATAAAGGAGCATGTCTTTTAGCAATGGTGATCCCTTTTGAGAATGATGATTCTTAAGGATAACATCTTAAGTTTCAGACAAATGGAGGGTGAGATAATCCGTGAGTTGTGGCTGAGATTTAAGTCATTATTGTTGCAGTGTCCGACTCATCGAATCTCAGATAACACGCTACTGGACTGCTTTTATAGAGGTCTTGGACTGGAAAATAGAGGAGTGGCTGACCAAATGTCTCCGGGAGGTCTCTCACGACTACCCTATGCAATAGCAGTCCAGCTCATTGATCTCATGGCCACGACCAACAAGGAGACTGAGAAGGACCAGATTGTGGCCACACTTTTGACTCAGCTGGATCTAGTGGCCAAAAAGATCATGGAATTGGAAGTACCGGACAAAAAGAAAGATCGGTATACTCCCCCTCATGAGCGTATAAAGCCCAAGAGCCACGAGGGTGGACAAATAGAAGAGATACTCTCACTCATTCTTCACAAAGTTGATGAACACGACAAATTGTTGAATGAGATAAAAGAGAATGTCTCACTACTAAATCAGATGGCTGCTTCCCATTCCATATTTCTTCAGCTGCTGGAGACCCAAATGGGTCATGTGTTGTCTCTTCTCTACCCCACAAATCAAGATTGAGTGGGGAAGTCGTGCCACGACATTAACTAATGCGCTTCTTGGGAGGCAACCCAAGTGTTTATTGCTTTTTTTTTCTTTAAGAATTAAGGGTTTTTTTTATGTAGGTCGAAGTGGGAAAGTCGTTAAAATGTGCAAGTTGGCGAGCTAAAGGTCCAGTCGGCACGTCGCCGAAGAGGTAGGCGAACCCGACCTAGACCGTCGTTGGACTCAAGATAATTTTAATTTGGAGTCTGTAAAACTCGGCGAGCCTAGGAGCAACTTGGCGAATCACCGACTAGGTCGGCGATCGTGATCTTGTCCGTCGTTTGGACCCCCACATTAACTGAAGGCCTTGTAAAACTCGGCGAGGTAACTGACCACTCAGCGTGTCGCCGAGTGGGTCGGCGAGCACGACTAATGTCGCCGAATGGGCGAGAACTGGACGGTGTTTGAAGGCCAAAGTTTAAACTTTCAAGCTCTTTCACTTTCCCTCACTTTTAATCTTCCCAAACTCACACCCGCACATTAGCTTCTAGATTTCCTCATTTTTAGAGTGTTATAGTCATTGATTGGTGTTCGGAGTGGGGTTACTTTGCCGCCTAGCTTTTCAATCTTTATTTAATCGTCATCAAAGGTTGGTTTTCCGAACCCCGAGTTTATTTTTAGAATTTTATTCTCATTTGCAGTAATTTTATCTTGATTGAAGTGTGCTAGGCCTCTCTGATAGTGTTAGTATGTTTGAATGCCTGTTTTAATTCGATATCTTGTCCGTATTGTTTATATTATTGAATTCCCGTAATTTGGTGCCTTAAAATTGGTTAAATCTTGTGGGGTTGTTCTTGCATGTTGTTGGGTCTAGTCGAGTGAAGTCTAAGTAACCCGTAGTTGTGTCAAATGACATAATTTACCCAATGATAGAGCGGGTGACGTCATTCTTAAGGGCAAAAGTTGTCAAATGGCGAAATCTTGCAAAACCGGGAGAAGTCTGAGTATCCCAGGGTAATGGGTGTTATGGGTCTTGCTTTAATTTGATTATTGCATGCTTTGATTTTTTTTTCGAGGGTTATGGGGTTGAATTCGAGAGGTTGGGTTGAAAGTAGGCACGTTGGGTTGTTTGGCGAGCTGGGTCAAGATCGCCGAACCACTCGGCGGTTCGCCGAAGTTCCCCATCTCACCTTTAATTTCATTCTAAACTTGAAGATGTGTTCTATAACTTTTGGCGAGAAGCCTGAGTTCGCCGAAGGCACTCGGCGACTCGCCGAAAGTCTTGTTGATCGCCCTTTGTCTGCACCCCTTCAGCCTAAATTGCACTGTAACTTTCGGCGGGCTAATCCTTGCTCGCCGAATATTGTCGGTGATTCTCCAAAAGGACTTCCATCACCGGCATGCCAAATTTTTCTTAAAAATTTGAGCTAATCTTTTCGGTAAGCCCGATTTAGCTCGCCAAATTGATTTGGCGACTCGCCGACTGGCCTAGCGAGTGTCTGCAACTGCTATTTTTTTGTGCTTTTGATTGAAATGTTTCTATTTTTTCTTGATGTTTTTGCAAACATGGTAAGGACCAACATCGACATGCCACCCCGAAAAAGAGCACGGGATATCTCAATAAATGAAGGGGGTCAAATCCTCCAAAAAAAAGAAGGCAAGAGTCTCCAACTGGAGGTCCTAGCAGAGGCAAGAGGCCCATATCTGACAGGGTGACTACTGGTTCCAGGATTCTTTATCTGAGCCTGAGGACGACTAGCCTGTGCAGTCCCGACGGGATGAGATCCGGGCTAGATCTCACCCTGACTCAACTAGAGTTCCTCCAGCTTCCACACAAGCAAACTCAGTTCCAGCTTCGTCACCTCCTGTGGCTCCTGTGCCACCAGTCGTCCCTCCTCCTAGGCTTCTCAACAGATTGAAGGGGGGACGGATTGCGAAAAAATTCTGGAGGAGAAGTTATTATCTACAAAGGGCCTTGAGGGCAAATACTTTGATGTGAGGGACACACTTCATTTCCATATATTCGTGTAGTTCACCAGGCCTCGAGGCCCCTATATTCCTTCATGGGTCCGGGAGTTCTATACAGCGTGGTGACCTGGTTCAAAAGAGCAAGAAGAAGGCTAGCGAGTTCAGACCGGTTAAGTCAGTTAGGGTTCGGGGCAAGGAAGTTGGGTGTAGCAATGAGTATATTAACATTGTTTTGGACAGAGCTCTGCATTCTTCAAGTCCCTACGAGGATTTGCCTATCGCTCAATCACTAGATGAGTTAAAGGGCTGGCTGGCACATCTGATTTTCGATACCACCCCGAGGTGGATCGAGGTAGGAGGTAGGAGTTCCTATTGAGAAAAGAAACCTGAGTATTGCTGCCCGGTTCTGGTTTGGCTTTATCAGCAGCACCGTTATGCCATCCCAGAATGACTCTATCTTCCGTCATCCTAATGAGGCATGTCTGGGGTCTATCATATCCAAAATGTGTATTGACCTGGGCCTTATCATTGAGCAAAAGATTGTCATGAGGGCCAAACAAAGTCAGACCTCGTTGCCATTCCCGATCCTGATCACAGAGCTATGCCGGCGTGTTGGAGTAACCCGGGATGATGCGAGAGATTTTAAGGTTAGCCCATCTTCCTCCACTGACATCTGATGCATTAAGGCCAAGTACACTCGAGAGGAGTCTGACAGGAGGAGGGTAGCTCCGGTGGATACATCCCCGGAGGTGGACGTCGATTCTATACCTACAGAGGCATCTTCGCCTACTCCTGCCTCTGGGCCTTCAGGTACTTCTACCTTTCATTCCTCTTCACAGGCCCTAAGTTTATCTACCTCGTCCCAACCCACTAAGATTACTTAGGCTATGCTCCTGAAGATGGGGCACCTGGTCCATTCAGCTGACGTGAGGGCTACCAAGTTGTAGGGATCCATCCAATGGATGATCGAGAGTGCCATCATTGTTTACCTGACCCCCCTCGAAACTTTTATTGACACTATCACCACGAGAGTTGAGGCTTGTGAGAGCAGGCACGGGGAGACCTCCGAGGTTACGGCTTTGAAAGACGAGGTAGCAGATTTGAGGAAGGATGTAGATTATCTAAAGTCTACTGACTTCACTTTATTAATGGAGGATGCAGATGATTTGGATGCTCTTGAGATTCCTTCGGCTACCACCGGAGATGTGCATAGGGATGAGGCCGCAGTTGATGAGTCGGAGGCAGAGACCGACAAGGAGCTGATAGAGATCAGGGAGGAGAGCATATTTAGAGACTTGCCGGATCTTGAGGAGACCATTGTGCAGTCGGTGATCCATACATCACTGACAGAGACATCCATGGGTGGGTCCAGTGGAGATGTTCCTTCTAAGGTGACTCCGGGCAGTGATGCCCAAGTCCCGAGCACTATACCGCACTGATGCCCAGACAAATGGAGCGATTGTTTAGACATGATCCTTCTTTACCTCCCTCTCTGTCTTACCTTTATTTGACTTTTAGATTATTTTGATTGCATTTAAGGACAAATGATTTTTATTTGTGGTGGGGTGAGGCCCACCTTTTGTGACCTTTTGTGACTTTTTCGTTGTGTGTATATATTTAGGTTTTGAGCTATAATTGTGTGTTACATGTTTTTGTGGATGATTAAGCTTGTGGCTCCTTGCTTTGAATTGTAAATGATTTTTTGACCCTTGCGAAAAAATTGTGCCACCTCTTGTTTGTGCTAATAATCGAACAAAAATAAATGTACGGCTACGATGAGGCCAAATGAAGTTGCATAGAAAATATCTGAACTATTTGCATCTCATTGTGACTAGCTAAGTATCGAATTGAGTCTCTTGTGATGAACATTGCACACTAGAGAAAGTGTGGAATCTTGTTTGACATTGGTGTCAATGCCTTGTGTGATGAGCTTACCATGAACCATGTGTGATGACACCTAGAATTTGCCCCGTTGATCCGGTTGACTAAGTGATGCAATCTCTTGATATGATCTTAGGCAACTTTGAAGAGTGTGAAACAATTTGACACTATACCTCTTTTGTGGTCTACCTTGTGAGTGTGTGAACCATGTTGAACACCCTTTGAGCCTTAGTCTTTTTTTAGAAGAAACTTGATGAAATTATGACCTTTCTTGACCCATTACCCATAATCCTCATGATTTGTGGTTTTTGTGAATAGCCAACCTAGGCCAAAAGCCTAAGTTGGGGGTGTGGTGAAAAGAGAAGGTAAATCAAGAAGTGCAAGCAAGTCCCCTTTGACCCATGGTTTTGAGAAAAAATGGAACCCCTCCGTATAAAAAAAAAGAGAAAAATAAGAAAAGAATAAAAAAGAAAAAGAAATAGAAAAGTTAGTGGAAAAAGTTAGTGAAGTACAAAGAAAATAGGGTGGTCCAAGCAATCTATGGAAGATGAATAATGGGGTGACTTTTGAGAACGAATGAGAATGATAGAAGAAAAGGAAAGAAAGTGTGTTCACACCACATTTCATGAAGATTACAACCATTGAGCCTAAATGACCATACCTTTGCACTCAACCCCGTTACAAGCCTTAGAAAAGACCTTTTTGATCTTGAATGAGCTGAAACAAAGGTTGATTGGAAAATACGGGCAAACCTATGGGTGACGTCATGCATTGTGTTCATCTTTGTGAGTGTGAGTGTGAGCGTTGCATTTGATTTCGAAGTTTTAAATTGTTATCCATTGTGTGTGAATATAAAATCATTCTTTGTGTGAGGGCATATGAGTACCTTTGTTGATCTTGAACTTGCATTTGAAGCAAGTATTGTGAGCTTGAGATTCTTTGATAATGGTGAGTCACAACTTGAATCTTTTGAGTGCACAATTGATCTTTGCATGAGTAAGTTGAGTATTTTTGTGTGCATTCATGATTGAGTCTTGTGTAGCACTGTTTGAGACGTCCTTTTTGAACTTCTGAACTTGAGTTTTACTTGTAGGACAGGCAAAAGTTTAAGTTGGGGGTGTTGATGAGTCAACGATTTAGACTCATTTAGGGCTTCATTTTAATAGATTTAGTGTCCTCAAATGCTATATTTGGTGCCAATAACTGATGTAAACCCTTGATTTTTAGGTATTTGGATTGAGTAACAAAGCATGGACACTAATAAGCAAAAAGGAACAAGGAAGCTAAAAGAATGAAGAAAAGAAAGCCTGAGGATTGCCTAATCCATTGGGCGAGTCACCGAATGGCCATTGTCTCGCCTAATGTTCCAGTGTGCCGAGCCCTGAAGGAGAAAATCAAGTCGGCGATAGAAAGGAGTAGTCGGTGAGTCGACGAACAGTTCCATGATGCAGTGCCATATCACCCAAAGTACAAAACCTAAAGATGCTGAAGGCCAAATTAAAGCAAAAAGGTAATGGAATTAACCAAAGGGCGGATCGCCGAGTGGATCGGCGATCCCGACTTATTGCGCCGAATGATCCTTCACAGCACATTTTTGGCGACTATAAATACTTTTTTAAATTCTTAGTTTAGTATGTAGTATTCAATAGTTTTCATTATTATTCATTTCTGAAGTTTGAGAGCTTAGAACTGAGTTTAGAGATAATATTTCCTTAGCTTTGAAGATTTGAATAGTTCCATTTCTAAGAAATTGGAAGTGGGTGTTGAAGATTCTTCATCTTAGACCTTTGTAAAGACTATATCAATCTTACCCAGTTGATGGAAACACAATTTGGTAACGATTTTACCTTTTTATGATGTCTAGCTAAAACCCCAATTCTTGGGGTGTGATTATGGGATGATTTAGCTGCTGGATATTGTGAATTAATAGTGTAAATGTTGTTTAAATGTTATTTCATTCAGTAATTGTGGCTTAATCTAAAGGGTTGTAGTTGCAAATGCAACTCTACCTTCGTGTTTTTGGCTTGCTCGAGAGAGAGATTTTAAAACCAAGATTACTAATTTGATGGTCTGTGGGTATTGGGTTGTCATGGGTTCAGCTCGAGAGAGTGAACCCTAAACTCTTTTCCACACATTCAGCTCGAGAGAGTGAATGGACTAAAGCGTAGGCTGTTATTAATTACTGCTTATTGGTGTTCGAGAGAAACCAATTTGATTCGAGGTAAATTGTTCAAGAGAAAGTTTATCCCCACTAAAGTCTAGCTTATTCACTAATTTACAGCTATTCACTATTAACTGCAATTACCCAATTTTCTACTTTAGCCCATAATCCAATCACATCTCAAGAACCCGTCTCTATATTTGTTATTTTCGTGTTATTTGTTGTTGTAGCTGATAGTTGAAACCAAATCCCCCTGATATTTGACACTTGTGTCACCCCTAACTTGAACCATGCTTTTATCCGTAAATGTTTTTTAGCTATGATTGACTTGAGCATGTTCATGCTTTCCTATGGATTCTCAAATAAGTATCACTCCCTTGGGACTAGACCCCAACTCACTTAGTTGGGTTATATTACTACTTAACGATCGTTGACGCTTAATATTGGATGACGTGTCTTTGATAAACGTTAAATTATATCAACTGCCTTGGATTGAGCAATAGTACCCTTCCAATGGTTAGCTTGACCAAGCACAATAGAGTGCTTTTCATGGCAGCCTTGAATTGGTAAATCATAACCATTCATGAGTAATGACTTGTCTTAGACTAGTAAAGAAGTACTCTTCCATGAATAGTAAGAATAGCTAATGAGGGACTAATCCCTAATCAAAGAAGGATAGTTATGATTAAACAAGATTACATCACGGAAGTATTCTAAGCATGTTTTAATATGAGATTTACTTGTATGATGATAGATTAGCTTGAATTGTTGCTTGAGTTGCATTTCTTGATATGTATGACTAGAAATGGATTACCTATGTATTGGGTAAGAACAAGTTGAGGTTTCTTGAGAAGTGTTCCTCTTATAGTATGATGATTTATGTGCATAGAATATGCTTATGACTTATGTTGTTATCTCTTATGCTTATAGCCTATGTCTTAGGTTGACTAATGCTTATGTTATGTCTATGTTGATGTTTATACTAGCTATCATATTTAGTACATCTTTGTACTAACACACACTCTTGCCTACATTCTTATCAAATGCAGGGTGCGATGATATTGACTTCCATCCCTGTGGCTAGGTTCATACTAGAGCAAGGAATGAATATTGGGAGAGTCCTCATAGCATTTGAGGATTTGACCACCATGTCCTTATTTCTTTCATTTTATATTTTTTACTATTGTATGGGTTGTGTCCCAAAGACTTTCAAGTATTAGATGGTTTGAGACAAGTGTATTAGACTTCTGCTTAGTTTTATGAAACCTTGATGTTATGAGAAATGTTTTAAATTTCCGCCCATTTCAATTACTTTATGTTCTGATATGGTAAAGGTCTTTTATAAGGCCTCTTGGGGTCTTGTACGCCTTGTTACATCTAGGGGGTACCCTGGGTCGTGACAATATGGCCCCCAGTGCTTCTTGAATATGGTGTCTAGACAATGAATGCAAAGTTTCATCTTCCTACCTAGGCAATCGCAGCGTGAGCCTTGTAAATGCAACGCCAAACTCCAATGGTCTCTGCGAACACAACACCAGGATCACGAATGTGGAGGCCTCATCACAAGCCACCGAGAACGCACCTTCAGGAACATAGACACAAAGAGGAAATGGGTTTTGCACCAGCTGGTGCAACATTAGCTGATTCTTCAAGGCTTAAAACTCCCGATGGGGTGCTCGGGATTGGTTTGGAACCCTATTCATGCAAATTAAATATGCTACCCCATCATATCCGACATTCTGGAATCAACAGAGATTTCAAATCTTCAAACCGAGGTCATCTTGATGAAAAATGGGTCTCACACCCAAACTTCATTTAAGCAAAATTTCATAAGGTGGCTCAGAATTAGGCTAAATGCCTTGGGATTCACCCGAAAGGTCTTTCTAGATATAACTTGCTGGCTCAGAGCTAATAGAACCGTCAGAATTGCATTCTAAAGCAGTCTATCTAATTTTTTGACCAAACAAAAATATGCACAAAAAACCAAACGAATGACCAGGTTACCAAACTATTAGTCCTTGAAAGTCGTAAATGACTTGGGTTGCTATAAGAAAGCTCTGAAAGCTGAAAAGGATTCAATAAAGTGGAAGTAATCTGGAGGGTACCCTACAGAAGGTATGTTCCAATTTATTTTCTCACTATGTTTTGGCTATGCCCACGTGTTAAATTTATGCTTCAAAAGTTACATCATTCACATGAACCAAATACTGTTACATTTTTAGTGATTAATAAGTATTCTTTCATCCTTAATTAAAGATTTTAGATTCGAACTCTGCTACAAAATTAACTTTTCAAATGAATAGTTTTCCATTTTCATTTTAAAATATATATATTTAAAGTCCTAAAACCAATTTTATAAATGATCCAAACAAAACAAAGATAAAAAGCCACAGGCCTAATCCATCAAACCAAAAAGCCCTTAGGTTTCGTAAAATTAACCTATATATATCAAGTGTATGAGAGTACTCAGTACTTTTTCTCCTAATCCACCTCCTCAACAACAAGATGTTGATGTGTGGTCGGAGAAACTCACAACAGTTCTGACTCCTCTTCTGTCTATCACCTTTAATATTACATGATATATCTCCTCTTTTATTTTGACTTCCCTTTTTCCTTTGATGAACTGATTCACGGTGGCTTTTTATAGATGGTCGCATTTTTCCCTAAGGGGCGGAAGAACAAGTTCTGGAGTAGCTATTGAATCTCTGGTAATCTACAAACCCTAATTTTTATTAAAGTTCCATTTGCATTAGAACTCTACTAAAAAGATTTAAAAGGGGAAAATAAGTTTGCTTATCTTATTAACTTGATTAAATCCATTAACTTATTCTTACATGTTATATTTAATAATCTGAACTATCTATCTCTATATTTCTTAATTATCACTATATGTTGAACTTAGAAAGGAGACGAATCGAGTCTATCGTTAAATTGATTTTAAAACATATCAATCAAATTTATTGGCAACTTTTTTTCATCTGCTTGAATGATTGTCATAGATGAACATATAGAAACAAAGTACTTTAATTGGGTCACAATATTAATATCAAACAACCATATAAAATAAAAGATAATCTCTTGTGAATATTTTATTAGAGAAAAGAGAAAAGTCAAACATTTAATTAAAGCAGTCTAATCACGTTTTAAGTATTTTCTTAAAGATTCACTCAATCATTTTTGTTTGCAAATCTAGCACTAAACACTTCTCACACACACACAAAAACTCACACGCACACACTCACAGTCAAAAGTGAAAAGACAAAAATGTCCATAGAAAATTGTCAGATGTTTTACCCTTTAGGAACTGAATCATATAATAACTATTAATAGTATTAACAATAAAAAATAATGATATATAATGTAATCATTATACTTATTTATATGTGGAAAGACCTCAAGTTAAAATTTAAGTTATAAAAATATCCTAATAAAGTAAAATACCTATTATCTAGAAGTAAAATTACTCTCCATTAAAAGTTTAACATTTAATATGTGTTAGTGTTTAATTTCTTTATGTTATGTTATAAAATTCCGAAACAGAGGTTCATTATTGAAAAGGACATTGGATTTTTTTTTGATAAAATGACATTTATTGTAAATAAATAATATAAGATAGAACATTAGTTATATAACTAGTCATTCTTAGTATATTCTTATAATTTATCAAAAATTGGTCTCGCTTGCTTTGCTCATGAACTGCCTGAATTACAAATAGAGACTTAGTAGGTATTTTGGCATAAATCATATCAGCAAACTTAGCCCATAAGTTCTGAAATTCAGAATAATAATCCTTAACAGAAATACCTCCTTGTGAATAATTAGCAATTTCAAACTCTAATTGAAAGCAACTTGCGCTATTTTTTTGTTGTTGTAAACCTTTTGTAAATAATCCCACATAGCCTTAGCTTTCTCGAAAGTCCTGAGATTAAGAACAATAAGAGGATTAATTGACCCGAAAAAACATGTCATTATCCGAGCATTGTTAATCTTCCATTCTCCTAAGTTTATAGGATCAGTAGGAGCAGAATCACTTCCATCTATATGGCCCCATATTCTTTTCCCGTGACAAATAACTGAAATTGAAATTCCTCGGAAGAATAATATTTTCGAGTGAAATGAACTGAAGGATTCAACGCGATGTGAATTGATGCTCTTAAATAGCTATGAAAACTAGAAACACTATGACTCAAGAATATAACTATAATGATAAAGATCAAGAGCCCTAAGTGTTAAGGACTAATTGTTGACGAACAATCAGCAAAATCAAGATTTTCAAAAAAAAAATTCTGAAAGAAACCAAAGATGGACTCTATGAAACAAGACAATTAAGAAAAGGCTTTAATACCATGTCAAGAGTTTCGCTGAATGTCTCTCAAAGTGCGAGTACTTCCATTATATAGATAGTATACATGTTACATCCCTAATGATCCGTCATACATATCCCTAAAGATCAGCTATTCTATCCATCTAAATGTGCTATGCAAATCCCCCTAAATCTGACATGCTATTCCTCCAAATATGTTATTCTATCACAATATTTAATTTCTTTGATTACTATAACAAATCTCTATAATTATACTTAACACTATATAATTACATTAGTATATGCAATCTACCATTCTAATAGTTCTGCTTCCTGGAAGGGCATGATAGAGGGGGATGTATGCTCGAGATGATGAAATGAATAAAGATGATAAGTGTATAATCTCCTCTTGATGATCATAGCCAAATCACTGAAGAGGTTCGACTATCATATAAACACTTACATAAAGTAGTTCAATTTGAGTAGTCACGTGTAAATTTATATGTTTGATGGACTAAATAAACAATATGAGTACTTTTAGGTACTACAATATTTTTTAGATGTTCCTCTATTAGTTTATAGGCATATTGTCCTTCCATTGCGTGTACCACACTTGGGCCACATCTTTCAATTGATACCCAACCAACTCGGCTTTCTCAATAGAGGTGACCCTCATAGCCTCCACTATCTTATAGACCTCATCCAAAAACTCTTGTGGGTGTTCATTAATTTAGGAACCGAAGAAGATATAAGGGTTCATCCTAATAAAATCTCTAAACTGTGAGGCCCTGGTACTCACATTGAGCTCCACCCGGGGCCTAACTTCTTGGTTGGCTTGAGACGTTAGAGTTTGAGCTTGAGTGGTGACGGTTTGAGCTTGAACCGTGATGAGTTAGGTCAAAGTTTGGAAGGCCACCCTTATCTCAACATTAGTCATGACCCCTTCATCATTGGGAGCTTGAAGGTCTTGACGAGCTTAAGGGGGAACCTTCTCATTGACATTCTCCTCTTGAGCCTTTCTTGCATTAGCCCTTCTTGTATTTGACACTTATTGTGACCAAATATACTAACCTACAATTCGAGTGTTTGAGATCATCGATAATATAGTAACCCAACCAAGGGTTGGGGTCGTGTCCCAAGGGAGTGGTAGTGAAAATAGTAGTTAAACTAGAATTTTATTCTAGTTAGCTGTAGTTTGAGAAATTATCGAACAAAAACAAAGTAAATTCAATGGGTGACACCAAAGTGTAAAATATCGATAGGGGTTTTGTCACAAGTATAGCTAAAACAACGAAAATAACAAGAAAATCAAGTATGGGCAGAAATTCTTGGGGTGTGACTACAATACAAGTTAATATAAATCGTTGGGTTCATACATTCGATAGGAAATATAATAGTGACTAGGCTAACCTTTAAATGGAAATAAGTTCTGTCTTGAGCAACTTACCCCGTTTCATATGGGTTCCTCTCAGACACCCATTTGTCGCATAAAGACCAACTTACTCCTTAACCCACTCACTCTCTCGAGCTGAGTGTTAGGATATGAGACTAGGGCTCACCCTCTCGGGATAAACCTCATGTCGACCCACTCCTTAGGCCATCGGTCTAGCGGTCTTGGTTTCACGACCTCTTTCTCGAGCAAGCCAAAAACACATGGGTGGTTTGGTATTTGCAATTACAAACCCATTAAATTAAACCACAACCACTAGGTGAAATCACCATTAAAATACATCTAACCTATCAGCAAGTAAAACCCAACAATGATATTAACACATATTTGCTAAATCATACCCCCAAGAATAGGGATTTTTAGCCACACATCAAGAAATAAGAAATTATACCTAAAATGACAGAGAAATAAAATGGGTATAAGAAATTAAACCTTAATATAAGCAAAGGAAGAAGAATGGAGAAGACCCACTTCTAATTGGGGGAAGATGAACTCCTTCTCTCTTCATGTCTCCCAAAAACCCTCTCCAAACTTGAGAGAAAATAAGAAAGCTAAAGTGAAAATTACAATTATATATTTACTCTAATGTTCCCCACAAAAACTAGTAAAGAGTTTAGTATTTATAGACTTCAGAAAATAGTGCTAGCGGATCGCTCGGCTAGGTTAGTCGCGAACGCCGAATGACTCGGCGATTCGCCCTTCTTTTAGTTCATCGCCGTTTGTGCTTTGCCTTTAGTATTTGTGCGTTCTGGATCATTGGGCGGTATACTTTTGCTTCGCGAAACTGATCGGCGAAACGCCGACTGCTTCTTTCATCTCCTTTTTTATCCTTCTCCTTCAGGGCTTCGCGTACTGGAACAAAGGGCGGAGTGCGTCCCTACGGCGAATTGCCAAGCATGCTTGGCGATGCTCAGGCTTCAGCTTCTTCGTTATTTTCAACCTTTTTGTTCCTTTTTGCACCTAAGTGTCCATGCTTCCACTAACAATTCAAATACCTGAAACTTGAGTGTTTTCATCAGATATTTAGACTAAATAAGCATTAGATGACACTATTTCTATTAAAATCAAGCCCTAAATGTGTCCAATTTGTGAACTCATCAACACCCCTAACTTAAACTTTTGCTTCTCCTCAAGTAAAACCCAAGTTCAACAGTTCAAATAGGATGTCTCAAATAGTGCTACACAAGACTAAATCATGAACCTACACAACAAGACTCAAATTACTCATGCAAAGATCAATTGTGTACTCAAAGATTCAAGTTGTGACACACCATTACCAAAGATTCTCATGCTCGCAATACTTGCTACTTGTGCAAGTTCAAGCTCAACAAAAAGTATCTAAATGCCCTCACATAAAGAATGATTCAATATTCACACACAGAGGTTAATCAATTCAAGATCAGGAATCAGATGCAACACTCACACTCAAAAAGAGAATCATAGTGCATGTTTTCACCGATAGGCTTGCCCGTATTTTCCAATTGATCTTCGGTTCGGCTCACTCAAGATGAAAAAGGTCTTTCTAAGGCTTGTATAGGGTTGAGTGCAAAGGTATGGTCATTTAGGCTTAGTGACATTTTCCTCATAAGATGTGGTATTCTTAAGGCATCCCCTTCTTTTCCTTTATCTAATTTTTTTTCTAGTGTCTTTTAAGTCTATCTTTTTATTCACTCCATGGATTGCTTGGAAACCTAATTTCTTTGGTACTTTTTTTCCACAACTTTTCTTTTTAATTCTTTTATTTTTTTTTCTTTTGTTTTATATGGAGGGTTTCCATTTTTCTGCAACACTATGGGTGAAGGGAGACTTTTCTTGCACTTCTTGACTTCTCCTTTCCTTTTCAGCACACCCCAACTTAGGCTTTTGGCCTAAGTTGGCTATTCACTAAACCACAAATCAAGAGGATTATAGGTAGTGGATCAAGTATCTTAGAGTCTAACTCTATAAAAGTCCCTCTCCTAATCATTCTCTTGTGTCTTCAGGAAATGAATACATGAAGGGTAAATGCTAGAAGGGAGGAGGAGAATGTGAATCGAGGAATTCCTCAAGATAATCAAGCTTCGGTTAATCCAATAACCGAAAATGGTAACTTAAAAGGAGTTTAGGTCCACTATCCAAATGATGACTCAAGCCATGACGGCTCAAGCTCAAGCCGTAACAACTCAAGCTCAAGCTATAGTGACTCAAGCCAATAGAGATATTGGGCCCCATGTGAACCCTAATGTCAACTCTGTGACTTCAGGGTTGAGAGATTTCACAAGAATGAATCCTCATATGTTCTTTGGTTCCCAATGGGTGAAGATCCTTAAGAGTTTGTGGAGGAGGTCTACAAGATAATTGATGTTATATGGGTGACTTCTATTGAGAAAATGGAGCTAGCCGCTTACCAATTGAAGGGAGTGGCCCAAATATAGTATGCTCAATGGAAGAGGAATATTCTAGAAGGAACGGGTCCCATAGGTTGGGAGGTGTTCAAGAAAGAATTCCATGATAGGTTCTTTCCCTGAGAGACGAGGGAAGCCATGATGGAAGAATTTATCAACCTTTGTCAAGGAGGTATGAGTGTTGAAGAGCATTCTCTAAAATCTACCGAATTGTCCAGGTATGCTCCATCTATGGTGGCAGATCCAAGAGATGAGATGAGTAGGTATGTGACGGTGTAACATCACGTAAAAACTAGTAAGACCTAGCTAAGGCTTGACTAAATCTAGTAGATTAAAATAGAGCCTCACATGTTAGTTTATAGTTGGAAACTTTTTTAAATGATGAAAAATGGATTTTGAAGTTAGTTTGGGGAGATTTGAGGTCAAACGTCAAGAAACGACTAAAACGTCCCGAAACTAGTCATTTGAACTAGTGACTTTTAAGGTGAAAACTTGTAGAAGTAACTCCTACAGCTAGAACACTATGTTTAGGGGTTAAACGTCCGGGTACGACTCCCCTAAGACAACTCGAGGGGTCCGAGAAGAGGACCCCAAAATAGTCCCCTAAAGCTGTCTAGACAGCAAACTTGCAGCTTTTTGGTAGTGATCTATGGAGCCATTCCACACCCCTTAGATCAAAACACGGTCCGTGGATGTACCTCGTGGTTCCATACTTGAATTTTTTAGGAGCCTGCAACATTTGGACCCTCAGTCCCAAACCAAGGAAGCCATCCACAGCCAGTAGACTGATCTACGGTCCGTGGAAGGCCAACCGTAGATGGGAACTGTTTTGTTGGCAGTTTTGTTTAGTTGAGGGTTAGTTATTTAATTAGTTATTAAAGGGGGGTTAAGGTAGGTCTGTTAGGATTTAATTAAAGGACTTATATAAATTAAATAAGTCCCTAAACTAAGTCATAAACTCACTACAAGTCAATACCCCAAATCAAAACCCTATTCCCTTTCTCTCCCAAAGTCTTCTCTCCAAGAACACCATTGAAGACCAATGAAGAAACAAACATAGGGGCTTGAAGATGGAGGCTTTCTCTTAGGATTTTCGTGGGTTTCTACACCTAAGGTATGGTGGTTTTCATCCATGGGTAGCTATCACCCATGAAGCCCTCTCAAAAGCTTTCAATTCAAATTCTAGAAATCTTCAAAAAAGCTAGGGTTTCAACTCAACCCCACGGATTCCTTTCAAATTTGTTATAAAATATTGATTTACTTTTATTATGAATTATATTACTGATTTAAGATGATTTTAATTTCAAATCTAAATAATCCTTGACTTTTCCCCCAACCCTAGCTATGGCTTTTCTCTACAATATGAATGTGATTAGAACTTGATTCAATTGAATGAATAGAAGTTGATTATGATGAAATTGCATGATATAAGTATAATTATACATGTATTCTTGATTAACCTATGAATCTAAGTTGAAATTGACATGATCTAGGTTTATCTCATAAATAGGCAAATTGAGGGGTTAGATGTGATCTTCTAGGATTCATGATCTTCTTGTTTAGTTGGCTTAGATTAGATCACCTAGACATGAATTGTTCATGATGAATTTTGTAGACCTAGACTAACTTGATTATGATCATATTGGTTATATTGTTGGTTTATGATGTTCTTCTACCTAAAGTGCCAAATATAAGAGGATAGACTTGATCTTGACTCTTGGATTTGAAGAAATAATCTATGAAGGTATGTTATGATGAAGTTATATTATATGAGTTGTTGACCCACTTGTAGTGGAGGAGTTTACTTATCATGTATCGCTTGTATGAATGGATTGATCCACTTATGGTGGAGGTGCTTACTTGTCAATATGTATTGTTGTATTGAGATAAGGTCCCTCTTCCCTACAACCCTAGATATGACTAGGTATGATATGTTATGATTATGAATGATATGTTATGATCATTGTGGTGTTATGCATGTTGAATTGTATGTGGTGTTATTGTGGAAGGACCCTACCCACATATCCCTTTAATATGAATATATGATTATCTACATGCCATGAATTATCTACTTGAATGATGAATGGATCCATGTCTATTGTATTAATGTTAGATGTGTGATTTACATTGTGTAAGATCCTTAGATGCAATATATGTGAATTGTGCATGAGTTGGGATATGATGTACATGTTGTGACCCCTTTTAGAAGGGAAGTGTCTATGATGATAATGTCGTTGTTGTTGTTCCATTGTGAGACAATTATGCGCACACACACACTCTCCATGCATAAACATGAATATGATGTGTCTATGGTGTCAATTGAAAGGCTAATTCTCATATGCACCCTTACCCACTATTATGCATCAAATGTACATGACCATGAAGATATGACTATGTACGATATGATATGATTATGTACGATATGCTATTACTACACATGATAAGCTAAGTTATGGTAGTAATGTTGTGTGGTATGAAAGGTTATTCTCATGAACACACTACGAATATAATGTGAAAGGTTTACTCACATGTTAATGATTCTAAGGTTGAAAGGACATTCTCACCCTAATGAATCTTGAGCTATTGTGATGTATGTTGGTTTAAGTGCCTAGTGCATTCTTGTATAAACCTAACTTAAGAAAAGACTTAATATGACTCATAAAGGGAATTATGCTTAGCACCAAGTGGATATGAATATGAGATGGGTTCCTTCACGTTACTAGTTGGGTTCACATTATGGTGTCTCATGAGATGGAAACCTGCGCGTTAGTAGTATAAGGTTTCTAGTAGCAATCTCCATATCCCATAAGTACCTACCCCCGTAGGTATTAGCTAGTGGATCCACACAGAAGCTATTATTTATGTTCTATCTTAGGCAAGTAGGACACTCTCTTTTCGCTGTGGGAGTAGAACACTGGATTCCATGTAGCTCACATGGTCTATGTCGGTTAAGGCTGCTATCCCTAAATCATACGAATACAAGCTATGTTAAGAATCTGGACTCTAATTATGACTTCTTAAGAGGTACTACTTAGTATGAGTGGTAGTATGGGATGCTATCTATACATTGTACAAATGGACTTTAAGAGGGGTTATAGTTAGGTTCCCTTATATTATGAAGACTTATGAATTGTGTATATGTGATATGAATGAATGTTAAGGTTGACTTTACTTATTACAAGTTATGATTATGAATGTCTCATTATTTATGTATGTTGGCTATGAATGAATCAAAAGTAAGATATGTATGTTGTTGGTGATCTAAATGTGATACTTAGCATTTAATAGGGTTATGGGATCTTACCTTTGCATTGCACTAGTATGACTTTGGGTTGCTTATATGTTAGTATGAACTTATGTTAAGTATGATCATGGTGGCCTAAAAGTGATACTTAGTGCAGATAGGACTATGGATCCTATCTATGCATTGCACAAGAAGAGCTTAGGGTTACTTATGTTGTTGTTCTATTATGATGTTATGGTCTTGATATGTGACTATGCATGTGTATTATGTCTTGTAATAGATGGTATGTGCATTATGACTATGTTTGGAGACTATGCTTATGGTAATGTTGATATCCTTGTGCTTTGATGAACTATATGTGAGTTGTTTATGACTTGTGTTCTCCAACTCTTTCAAGAAAGATGTTCAAAAGTGCATAGCATGAGTTTAAACTAAAATGTCCCCTTTCTAGCATGTTTTAAATTTTTTTATGCATAGGTACCATAATTAGTACATTCTTGTGCTAACCCATATTTCTATGTTTTCTACAAATGTAGGGGGTTGGTTCATGGAGATGGGATCTGTTGGTTCAAGCTTGGGAATAGGTGACCCTCCAAGCTAGTTGATGAATCCTCAAGTTCGGGGACAAACATCTTACTTAGTAGCTGTCTTAGTAGTTTCTTTATAGTTTCATTTTAGAACTATGTAAGGGTTGTATCCCTATATGTCTAAGTATTCTATTATATTTGATGGCCAATGAGATAGTGTTTAGACTCTTTTTGACTTTATAGAAATGACTTAGATTGTTGGAGAAAAAGTTTTAATTTTCCACTTTTATTCTATGACATATGCAATGATGTAGTCTAAGGGCTTATATGAGACCTCTTCGGGGTCAAGTACGCCATGTCACGTCTATGGGGTAGTCTCGGGTCGTGACAAACTGGTATATCCAAGGTGGTGAGAAAGGAATGCCGCACGGAAATGATCCTTCATGACATGGATCTATCACATCTTATGGTGTATGCCCAACAAATGGAGAGTGAGAAACTCCAAGGTAATAAGAAAGTGAAAAGAGCTAGAACTGGTGAAGGGAATTTTTCCAATGCTAAGTCTGATGGGCAAGGTCGGCAAAGGTTCAAACAAAGATTCTCCAATCAAGGCTCCTCTAGTACTCCAAGAGTTGACAAGAATAGGGTTTACAACCCCAAACCACAAGGGGGTAATAGTGGTGGTTCCTATATTGCTAGGCCTAATTGTGCAAAATGTGGTAGAAAACATGAAGGCAAATGCTTAGTTGGCACAGATGGGTGCTATTGGTGTGGCAAGAGTTGCCACAACATGAGACATTGTCCAACACTCATGGCCAATGGGAGAGAAGGCAAACAAACTCCTCCAAGCGGGTCCAACTCTAATGCTCAAAAGCAAAACCGCTTGTATGCTCTTCAATCACGAGGTGACCAAGAGAGCTCCCCGGATGTGGTGACCAATATGTTGCAAGTCTTTTCTATTGATGTATATGCTTTATTAGATCCTGGTGCCACTTTGTCCTTTATTACACCTCTTGGGGATATGAAGTTTGAAGTACTCCCCAAAGTTCTATTAGAGCCTTTTTCTGTTTCTACCCCGGTTGGTGACTCGGTAGTGGCAAAAAGAGTCTATAGAAGTTGTCCTATTTCCTTGTCTCACAAAGTTACCTTGGTGGATTTGGTAGAGTTAGACATGCTTGACTTTGATGTAATCTTGGGTATGGATTGGTTGCATGCATGTTATGCCTCTTTAGATTGTAGGACCCAGGTGGTCAAATTTAAATTTCCGAGTGAGCCAATTTTAGAGTGGAAAGGGGGGAATTCTATTCCTAGAGGTCGATTTGTTTCTTGTCTCAAAGCTAGGAAAATGATCTCCAAGGGGTGTATTTACCATATTGTTAGAGTGATGGGTGTTGAGACCAAAGTCTCTTCTCTAGAGTCGGTCCCCATGGTGAGTGATATTCCAGAAGTTTTTTATGATGACTTTCCTGGCATTTCTCCCGAATGGGAAATAGATTATGGCATTTATCTTTTTCCGGATACACAACCCATCTCCATTCCTCTTTACAGAATGGCTCCGGCCGAGTTGAAAGACTTAAAGGAGCAACTAGAGGATTTTCTAGACAAGGGTTTTATTCAACCGAGTATCTCTCCTTAAGGTACTCCGGTGTTATTTGTGAGAAAGAAGGATGGGTCCTTAGATTCGGTATTGACTACCGCCAATTGAACAAGGTAACCATAAAGAATAAATATCCCCTTCCGAGAATCGATGACTTGTCTGATCAACTCCAAGGGGCTAGTTACTTCTCAAAATTTGACCTTCATTTCGGCTACCATCAACTTAGGGTGAGAAGAAGTGATATACCTAAGATGGCTTTCCGAACTAGGTATGGGCCTTATGAATTCCTTGTGATGTCATTTGGCCTAACTAATGCCTCGACGACATTCATGGATCTAATTAATAGGTTGTTTAGGCACTACCTTGATATGTTTGTGATCGTGTTTATCGATGATATTTTGACCTATTCAAGGAATGAGGGTGAACACATGGACCACTTGAGGATTGTATTGAAAGTCCTTAAAGACCACCAATTATATGCAAAGTTTAGTAAATGTGAGTGAGGTCCATAGCCTTCCTTGTCCATATTGTGTCTAGCAAGGGTATTGATGTAGTTCCTAAGAAGACGGATGCGGTCAAGAGTTGTCCTAGACCTCTAAATCCTTCCGATATTAGAAGATTTTTGGATTTGGCAGGTTATTATAGGAGGTTTGTTAAGGGTTTTTCCTCCATTGTTTCTCCGTTGACGGCTTTGACTCAAAAGAAAGCTAAGTTTGTGTGGTCAGAGGCTTGTGAGAAAAGCTTCCAAGAGTTTAAGATAGACTTACTTCCTCTCCGGTGTTGACCTTACAGGAGGGTACCGATGGGTTTGTGGTATATTTTGACGCTTCGAGAATAGGGTTGTGGTGTGTACTCATGCAACGTGGTAAAGTAACCGCCTATGCTTCAAGGCAACTTCAGGTAAATGAGAAGAATTATCCAACTCATGATCTTGAATTAGCGGTAGTAGTATTTTCTTTAAAAATATGGAGAGATTACTTGTATAGAATCCATGTAGGTGTTTTCACCGATCACAAAAGTCATCAATATGTGTTTACCCAAAGGGACTTGAATCTCGGACAAAGAAGGTGGTGAGTGTCCTTTACCACCCCGGAAAAGCTAATGTTGTAGCGGATGCACTTAGTAGATTATCCATGGGTAGTGTGACTCATATAGAGGATGAAAAGAAAGAGTTAGTCCGTGATGTGCATAGGTTGGCCCGGTTAGGTGTCCAACTAGTAGATTCTCCCAAAGGTGGTTTCACGGTTCATAAGGGCTCTGAATCGTCTTTTGTGGTAGATTTGAAATCTAAACAATACCTTGATCCTATATTGATAGAGTTGAAAGAATCGGTACTTGGGAAATTCGTTGAGGCTTTTTCCCAAGGGAGAGATGGGGTACTTAGGTACCAACGTAGATTATGTGTTCCGGATGTGGATGGGCTAAGGGAGAAAATTCTAGAAGAGGCTCATGGTTCTAGATATTCCATTCATCCGAGAGCCTGCAAGATGTACCATAATCTATGGGAAGTCTATTGGTGGAATGGTATGAAAAAAGATATTGCGGGATTTGTAGCCAAATGTACTAATTGTCAACAAGTTAAGGTTGAGCACCGAAGGTCGGGAGGCTTTTTGCAAGATATGTCAGTTCCTACTTGGAAGTGGGAAGAGGTAAATATGGATTTTATATTGGGTTTTCCCCGTACTTGAAGGCAATATGATTATATTTGGTCATTGCTGATAGGATGACCAAATCAGCCCACTTTATTCCTGTCAACGTATCTCACACGGCGGAAGACTATGTCAAGTTGTATATAAGAGAGATAGTGAAGTTGCATGGTGTTCCTCTATCTATCATTTCAGATCGGGGTCCTCAATTTACTTCTTACTTTTGGAAGTCATTCCAAAAAGGGCTTGGCACGAAGGTGAAGCTTAGCATCGCTTTCCACCCTCAAACGGATGGTCAAGCGGAACGTACCATTCAAACCTTAGAGGACATGTTGAGGGCATGTGTTATAGATTTTAAAGGTAATTGGGATGACCACTTGCCCTTGGTGGAATTTGCCTACAATAATAGTCACCACTCAAGTATCGATATTTCTCCTTTTTGAAGCTTTGTATGGTAGGAAATGTAGGTCTCCAGTTGGTTGGTTTGTAGTAGGTGACATTTCTCTAATTTTTCCCAAACTAGTTTATGAGGGTATTGAAAAAGTTTGACTCATACGAGAGAGGTTGAAGACGGCCCAAAGTCGGCAAAAGTCATATGCCGATGTTAGAAGAAGGGATCTAGAATTTGAAATTGGTGATTGGGTCTACTTGAAAATCTCACCTATGAAAGGTGTGATGAGGTTTGGTAAAAAGGGGAATCTTAGTCCCCGGTATGTGGGCCCATACCAAATCTTGAAACGTGTAGAGAAAGTTGCATATGAGCTAGACTTACCGAATGAGTTGGCTCCGGTTCACCCTGTGTTTCACATTTCCATGCTTAAGAAGTGCATTGGAGATCTGGTATCCATCATTCCTTTAGAGTGTTTAGGAGTTGATGAGATTCTATCCTATAAGGAAGTTTCGGTAGAAATCTTGGACCGGGAAGTGAAAAGGTTGAGAAACAAGGAAGTAGCTTCCTTAAAAGTTTTATGGAGAAATCATTTAGTTCAGGGTGCTACATGGGAGGCCGAGACCGATATGAAGTCCCGTTATCCTCATCTTTTCCTTATGTTATGCGTGTTCTTGATGAAAATCATGTTTAGTATAAATTGAGTTTTCATTATTTATATCTTCCTCATGTTGGTTTGCATTTTAGTATGATGATGGCATATTTGACTTCATGAGATGATTTGATTAACATGCTTAGTTATGCTTGTGATGAAATGGCATATTGGCTCCATATGTTTTGTTGAGCTTGCCTTGAGATGGAGAGGGTAGTTCCTCCTATGGTTATGTGAAATAATGAATTTTGTGCATAATGGGTTGTGGATGTAGTTCCCACCTCCTTGTGTTGCATTGAATATGTTTTGAGATAGAGTTGATGTTTCCTCCTTTGAATTGTGCATTATTTTTTATGTTTCATGCATGATGGCCTGCTAGTCTTGAGTCTTTACCTCTGCAAGGTGTCTAGATCATCATTCGAGGACGAATGTTCCCAAGGGGCAGATAATGTAACATTCCAAAAAATAGAAGGTGAAACTACAGCCTAAACGTAAGGGTTACAAAAAAAATCATAAAATGACTCCCCACAGATTAGTAGACCATCTAGTGTTGAAATAAGGGCTAAAGGAGTCAAGGCCAAGGGGGAAGTGCCAAGGAAAAGGGGCCAAGCCAAGGCCAAAGGCCAAGGCTGCCCCAAACTTTGGCACACTGCCTCAACTTCCACGGCCATTACCACGGCCAGTAGTCTTGACAACGGCTTGTGGGAGGCCTCGTGGAGTTTACTTGGCCATGGAGGATGAGCCCCCAAGTTGCCTAGCCACTGTCTCAAGGTTCACGAGAGAGACCCCGGCTCGTGGAGCGTCTCGTGAAGATGCCTTGGGAATTTGAGCTACGGGTCCCCAATGTAGCATGGCTACTGCATCAAGGACCACAAGAGGGACCACAACTCATGGTCTTGACCATGGCTCGTGGAGCCCCTCATGGGAATTCCTTGGGCTTGTGAGCTTCATGCATCAAGTAGGATAGCTACTGCCTTAACCTTCACGAGGGGGACCACTGATCGTGGTCCTCACCACGGCTCGTGAAGGTGGCTCGTGGTGCCTGCACGGGATCACTAAATGAGGGTCACTTAAATCTTTTCCTATTTTTGTCCAATTAAATTGAGCCATCTTGGGTATTTTGAGAGGTACAATAAAAGTTGTTTTAAGTCCAAATTCACCCAAACTAAGTCATTATACTCAAACACCCAAATCAAACCAAAAGTTCTCTTCCTCACAATATTTCTTTCTCTAAAAACCTCCATTGAAGAAGAAGAAGTCAAGGTCTAGGGCTCAAGAACCTATCTTTTCTACCCAAATTTGTGAGGAATCTTCAATTAAGGTATGGTAGTTTTGATTCATGGTTAACTTTTCAACCATGAACTCCTTAAATTCTTAATTTCAAAGTAGATAAAGTCTCAAAAACCTACGGTTTCTATTCCAAGCCATGGGTTCTTTCTCAAAACGTTTTCATTGATTTAGTTATTATATATTATGAATGAATTGTTGAATATTATTGTTTTTATGAGAAAATCCTCCTTGAATCCATGTTTCCCCATAACCCAAGTTTGTGACTTGTGAATTGGGTGAATATTAGAAATTATGACATTGTACTTATAGTAGTCTAGTTCATTGAATCATGTCACCATCTATATCTAATGTAGTAATCCTAGATTGATTGGGTTGAATGTGATGTATATCCTTGAAGGGAAAAACATGAGAATTGACCATATGTATGAGATTTGTGTGTATACAATTAGATTGCTTTGGGAGTAAATTAACTATATTATAATCTAATTATTGAGTTGATTGGATGATTATCCTCATGTACACACTTAGGTATGAATAGCTTATAATGTGGAAGGTTTGTCACATATAGTGGTTCCAAGGGTTGGAGACTAGTCTCCCCTAATGAACCTAGGAGCTTTAGAATGAGTTGTGGGGTTGAGTGTCAAGACCTTCTTCCTTAATTATAAAGTTCAATCAAGACTTGATATAAAATCAATGAGAGTTATGCTTAGCACCGAGTGGATAGTGATATGAGATGGAAGCCCTCACGATAGTAGAGGTCGGGTTTCTAGGAACAAACTCTTGGGATAGAAGCCCTCACGTTAGTAGAGGCCGGGTTTTCTAGTAATAATCCCCTTATCCCATAAACTATGTGCCCACATAGGTCTTTAGCTAGTGGATCCACGTAAGCTAAAGTATAGTTCTACCTTAGGCAAGTAGGACAACCCTTTTATGGTGTGGGGTAGACATCGGATTACATGATTAAGCTCTAATGGTCTATGTCGGTTAAAGTTAATCCCACTATGACATAATGAACTAGAGTTGGAGTGATGAACTATAGTCACTTAATGAGTTTGCCTTAGTGTGGGTAGGAGTATGGGATCTTACTCATGCATTGAACAAGGATGCTTTGATGGTTCTTATGGTTTGTTTCCATTATGATGAGATGAATTCTATGTTGAATATGCTTGTATCTTATGCTTTTACACTTACTTCCATGATAGCTCCTAAACTTGGTCAAATGCATAGTTTTCAACTAAAATGTCTCTTTTTACCATATTTAATGATTTTCATGCATAGCTACCATACTTAGTGCAAATTTTTGTACTAACCCATATTTCTTCTATAATTTTTACAAAGTGTAGGTTCTGACATTTGAGGTGATTCCTTCTAGTTTAAGGCTTGGATTGACTATTCTCCAAAGCTTGTGGTATGTCCTCATGGATCCAAGGACAAGTGCTATATTGTTGTTTCATTCTTTCATCATACTAGATATTTTCATAATCTCTATTGTAAGGGTTGTGACCCTATTATTTTGAGTCTTCGATTGTAGTAGATGGCTAAATGAGACTATGTCTAGACTTCCGCTTTCCTTTTATGAAAATTTTCTTAAAGATCCTTGAAATTGTATTTTATTCTTTATTATTCTATACTTATGTGATGATGATATGCTAAGTGGCTTACTTGGGCCCTTTCGGGGTTCCATGTGCCTTGAATGTAGCCCAACTTATAGGACCTTCTCTAATAGGTCTTTCATCCTTCCATTGTTCATACCACACTTGTGCCACATCTTTGAGTTGATAGGCGGCTAACTCCGCCTTTTCTTGAGAAGACACACCCATAGCCTCTAGAACCTTAAACACTTCATCAATGAACCCTTGTGTATCTTCTTCCACTTTGGAGCCAAAGAAAGTAGGTGAATTCATCCTTGTGAAATCCCTTATCCTAGAAGCGGTAGTGCTAGCATTGGGGTTCATTTGCACCCTAGCATCCCTTGAAACTTGAGTGGCCAACACTTGAGTCAAATTATTAATAGCCGACCTTATCTCAACATTAGACATAGCCCATTCTTCAATAGGAACTTGAGGGTTTTGAGGAGCTTGAGGGGGAACCGCCTCATTCACATTCTCCTCACCAGCCCTCCTTGCGTTGTTCCTTCTTGTATTCATTGCCTATAAGCACAAGAGAAGGATTAGAAGAAAAGGACTAGATAGAGTTAAGACTCTTAGGCACGACTATGGAATAACAAAAAAGTGAAAGTTCCTAAGCATCTCGTAGCCTCTCATTCATAAGTGTGGCGCGCTTCACACCCATGAATAAGACTGTACTCGACGTGGTATCTTGTGACATGAATCCTACATTATTCTCAACCTTATGCTCTGATACCAAGTTTGTAAGGATCCGAGAGCACCCCCTAGTCGTTACCGGC
>NW_006239316.1:0-16979 GCF_000226075.1 Solanum tuberosum | reverse complement strand
ACATAATATAGCTTCAACATACATAAGTCATAATCATCATAATCATAAGAGAACACTACTACAACCATCTCTTAGGATCCCACAAGTACAATGTGCAAGAGAATCCCATACCCTCATTTACACTATGTAGAAACCCTTAAAAAAGCCCTAGTAAGAGTTCACACCTTTCATACCTTCATTTACTTTTACATTAGGGAAATATTGCAATAACCGACATAGACCATGAGAGCTACATGGAATCTGGTGTTCTACTCCCACACCGAAAAGAGAGGGTTAACACTTGCCTAAGGTGTAACCATTCGTACATAGCTATCTAGGTGGATCCACTAAGCTAGAGTCCTATGTGGGCACACAGTTAAGGTTCAAGGAGATTGCTTTTAGAAACCCTAACTTACGAAACGTGGGGGTTTCTATCTCATGAGACAACACATGCCGTAGGTAATCCGGACTTGCTAAACGTGAGGAAACCCATGTGGGGAGCCAGACTTACTAAACGTGAGACCCCATCTCATTTACATGCACTTTCGTTGCTAAGCATCTGATTCCCTTTTTGTAATCATCTTTAGTCATCACATAAGTTCACATTAGCATTTACTAGACATAGCTAATTTAAGTGTAGAGGGTTAAGGATGAGGAAACTGGGTCATCAACACCACAACAACACATTAGGTATAGTATCATTACAATCTAAGTAATTCACCTTTCATACTTGAGTTCAAAGAAGAACCAACCTTTATACCTTCTTGCCTTCGTGGGACATCCATACTTCAATTACCAAATAATTCATAACCAATACATAAAACAGGGTAATTCATGAAGTAATAACATAATCAACATCAATATAAGCAATTGACATATTCCCTTCATAGCTTTCAAGGCTTCATTTAAAGACTCAACCCTAATTTCATAGAAATTATACATAACCTAGGGTATAATCATCATACAAACATGAATTACATAACATCACATTCAATTCATAGCCTTCAATCATTATCCAACACAAACTAGGGTTAGAATTAGGAAAAGAAGGAGAAACATGGGTCTCATGGGGAATTCTTCAAGAAACCACCAATACAACATAAATTCATCCATATTTGTTTGTATAACATCAATCAAAGTCAGTTTATAACATCAATTTCACTTTAGAAAGAAGACCACGTTTTTGGATTGAAACCTAGAAATTAGAGATTTTAAAATTCATCTTGAAGGGGCCTCTTGGGGAAAGGAATCCCAAGAGTGATAAGCAACCACACCTTATTGACGAATTAACCACGAAAATCCAAGTTGAAACCTTGGAGAGTTTGTCTTCTTCTTGAAGCTCCAATCTTCTTCAATGGAGTTCTTGAGAAGAGAGAGAGAGTAGAGAGAAGGAGGAACTTTAGGTTTAGATCTTTGGCGTTTTGTATTTGAGTGATAAAAGTGAGGTAAATTGACTTAAAAATCATTATATACACGTCCCCTAAAGTACCCTAAATATCCCTCACTTAAATGGACTCTTTAATGAAGTAAAAATAGATTTCTAAATTTCTGTATTTTCGTCGCGGAAAAAGTCCGCGATGCGGAGCTGTTCCCTGAAGATATTTGGAATTAAATTTTGAGACAGTAGAGTCCGCGACATGACCGCGTAGCGAACTGGATTTTTGCTCCTTGGGGGAGCAAGTGCGCGACGCGCAGCTATTCCCTCCAAGTGCAATCTGAAGGCAGCTTGCTTGGCTAAGGTTGGGGTCCTCCTCCGGGTCCCCTTAGGGTGGCCCCGGGGAGTCGTATTCAAACGTTTTGACCCTAGGAACATATATTTACCTATTTTAAACCCTTTCACCAGATTATACCATCATACGACACTCCCAAACCTGCCCAAAACCTAAGGACACACTAGAACACATTCTTCTCTTGTTTTCGGACATCGTGGTCGTTTCTTGACATTTAGACTTTTACTCTTCCAAACCAAGTCAATTACATTAGTTTAGGTTTATAAACATCATTTTAACTATTTTTAAGTCATTATTCATAAGGTGAGGCTCTAACTTAAGTCATAGAATTTCCGGGGTGTTACACCCGATGCCCTAAAGGCCCGAGAGAACCAACATTTAACCTACGCTTACTATACATATAACTATGACAATCTTAAAGTTGTGACAAGTTCACATAGGATGCAGCGATACGAACCAACATAAGTGACCCAAATATTATATACAAGACTTGGCCGTTGAGGCCACAACTTGTTAAGAGACAAGATGAAACTGAACTATATACATTAGTCTACAAAGCCTCTAAAAGATAGAAAACATTAGTTTAGGGTAGGACAAGGCCCCGTCTTACCCTTAACATCATCCATTAACAAAATAGGTGACAAAGACTCGATATGCCTCGAATCATCCTGCAGCTTCATCAATAGTAGCTGAATACTTGTTCTCCTACTAAAGCTGTCAACTAGTAGGAGTACCTGTGCTTGGAGCATGAAATGCAGCGTCCTCCGTGATGGACGTTAGTATGAAAAAATGTACTGAATATGCATGTAACATATGTGAAACAAGTTTCAAAAGAAATCCAGTATCAGTATATAAGTGCACAGATTAGAACAAAAGACCACCTTTGTTTACTCTTGCGAAGCGTGTATGTTACATTCATTTCTTTGCTCTTTTGTGTGTTATAATCTTTGTAAGGCATCTAATATAAACGACCAGCTGATAACTAGTATATTAGGATGACCCATGCTAGGAATTTTAACTCTTGGGATACTTTCCTCAAAATTAAACAAATTGGGATCGGCCCATGCTAGGCTTTCATCCCTGAGCTGCCGCCCTTATATACCAATTGGGATCGACTAATGTTAGACATTTTCACCTGGGTTGCCACACATAAATATACATATTGCTTCACTTAGTTTCTTTTATCTTTGAGATTGTTGTTTTGGTGGTCATAATCAATATTGAGCTTTGGATCTACAGACTAGTAGTAGAAGACATGAGAATAATAACTTTAAGGCAGTGACAATGACATAAGGAGCTATCTAACATGAA
The DNA here is from genome assembly GCF_000226075.1 of Solanum tuberosum. Taxonomy (NCBI): domain Eukaryota; kingdom Viridiplantae; phylum Streptophyta; class Magnoliopsida; order Solanales; family Solanaceae; genus Solanum; species Solanum tuberosum. Next base: position 13,959 of record NW_006239316.1, on the reverse strand, counting down.
TATATTACTTATGATCTTAAATGGCACAATTGACTTCAATTGACTAACAGTAGAATTCATAAACCTTGCTATTGTGAATACCATTTCTATACTAACACATAGGAGGATAAATTATACAAATATAAAGTAATGAACATATAATAAAGTAATTGGACACACTAGGAAGAGGGTAAACATATTTTTAGCTATTTAAAGATTGCACGATGCCATTATGTTTTCTTTATTAAGAATAGAACTTAGGAAATTCACTTCATTGTTATGTATCACAAATATTCTATTTCATGCCAAGGAATATGGAGTTGAATAGTAATCAACAAATTTGAGCTACTTGATCTTACCAAAATAGTAACCAAGCAGTAAGCATGCAATTCATCTAGCCAATGTTTTCTTTCCTTTCCTTTCCCTTTAATTGTTTCTATATATTATACAACCTTTGTATCAAACCTCCCTGAAATATTTAAGTCCTTTAACATCTCCATAACTTCATCACACATCCAGTCACATCCCTTATAATAATATAAATAAAACAGTCCTTAAACATAATAATGTAATAGAAGCAATATGAATCACTTTTGCTGATCACCAGCACTTAAGGTTACTTTTCAAATTCTCAAACGAGCTCATAATTGAATTTAAAGGGGACTCCCCTCCATGGCTATTCCAACATGCACTACCCACAAGAATATCCTCCCCAATATCAAACTATGTAAAAGGAACAATTTCCAACTCACGAACAAATACTAAATGTCCTAATTAACTCAAGCATGGAAGGGGGGATATTGTAGTAGCTTAAATTGCTGGAAAGAACTACCACTTGTTAAGACTTGGTATCTTCAAGCTAGAGGTTATCCTCCTCAGCATGTCTTAACTTATACCTTCCAATAAGTTTAAATCCCTAATATTCAAGAAGCCTAATGGTATTTAATGGTTGTTGTGCGAAGCTAAGAGAGAGAAGAGAGAAAGCACTAGAAATCAGATTTTTATCAAAGTAAAAAATAGTTGGAAAAAGTTGATATAAATCCTTTTAAAGGGACCTGTGGCCGACTTTCTCACACATTTTGGACCATAATTGATCAAGTAGGTGATCCACCTTCTTGGACTTTTCACTTGGGCCTTTTTGGACTTAAAAATATTGGGTCTTGGTTGTCCATTTTCCCCTTACTCTTCTACTCAACATGGGACAGATAAATGCAAGTAGGTGGCATTGTCCTTGGACCAATTACATGGTCAAAAAGAGTCTTAGTAGGTGATGCTCCAACTTGGTCATTTGGGATAGTCAATAAGTCAAAATGGTGTTGCACCTACTTGTCATCTACTAGTTTAGTTAAGTCGAGCAAGCAGATTAGTTATTTTATTTCATTTTCTAAGTCTTACTTCCTTTTTTGTTTAACATAACACTTCACTTCACTTCAAACTTTAAGATCAAATACTACCTTACTATCTCAAGTTCAAAAGTTTTCATCAGAGTTGGCTTGGTGTATACAGGCTGAAACGTGCAAGGAAATCAGCACCTTTCGATTTATTTTAAACAATACTACTCATCTAAGAAATATGGTCCCTCACCTATACCATAAGTCTATGTCAAGTGTCACATGAATAAAAGTAGCATATGGAGAATAGAGGGTGTTACAAAAATTAGTTGTATTTTTCATTTTTGGGTTGTTAGACTTTTTGAGATACATACTTTTGGCTTTGAGAATTATTTTCCAAACTCTTTTTACATTTAATTCTTGAAGTGTTGGATCATAAAGTTGTTCTTTAATTAATGATTCCGAAATTCATCTATTCTAATTGTAAGTTCATGATTTATTCTATTAACCCTATTATGAATTGTGATAACACAAGTATGACTAACTAAATCCACAAAAAGGGTTGTGGAAACCATGAGTTATTAACAACGTAAAACTAATAACTAAGTAATTCTGAAATAATGTTTATGCATGTATTGTTAATCTCTTTATTATGAATGCTTTTTAATAGTGCGCAACATTAGGACTCGCCTCATTCTTACTTGCCCGACCTAGGACGTATTGAATGAGAAAGAAGCTAAAAACATAGATTTAGCGTGATATTCTGCTATCTATAGCCTAACCCAAACAAGTGAGGGCTAATCTGGGGTCAAGAGTAAGGGCTAGTAAAGCATAGACCCGTAGACCGACCAAGTTGTGTGGTGAAATTTCCTACTTCGATGACCAATCACTTACAAGATACCTAACTTACCAACTCTATTTGTTAAACACTAGGAAATAGTTACTATTATTAGGATTACTTGATTAAGAACTTGTGGGGAACACAATTGCCCTAGTTTCATCTCACATTGATATTACAAACTTCAAATCATGCTACTTGTTACTTCTTACTTGTTACTAAAATTAATCAATAATTATTTTGTGCTACAAATCCCCCCTTTTTAAAGAAATAAGATTACTAAAAGTACAATCAATAATAAATTTGCCTAACTCTAGACCATATTCCTCGTGGATCAACTCTAACCTTAGTTAGGTTATTTATTTGACAACGACCACTTATACTTCTTTAGGGAGGTGCAATTGGGTGCATGATTTAGCGAGGGTCATCTTTCTTCTCGACCTATCAGGCCTATGGAGGTAGCATCTCAGGTCCCAAGGGGTTCTAAGGCAGGTTGTAGTTCCTACGGTAGGCAGAGTTCATGCCAAACTGCACATGATGGTTATTCTAGATATTCAGGTGTTAGGCCTCATGTTACCTCAACTAGTTCTTCAGTACATATTGCTCTTGGTAACATGTGTTATGAGTGTGGTGAGGTAGGCCCCTATGCAAGAGATTGTCAAAGAGCCCTAATGTAGTTGGCCAAGGGTTATTCAATGTTTGGCAGAGGTAGCTAGGGCATATCATCGTGCTCTTCAAACCTAGCTTCATACAAGGTTTTTATGATTGTTAAAGTCTTGAACACCGGTCTAGAGAGTGCCCCAGGTAGGAATTGATCTCCTAGGCCCTATTAAAATCTGATACCCCCAGGCTAGGGTGGTCAGACCTTGTCATACTGATGAGTCCACAAATTTGACTCATTTAGGGCTTTATTTTAATAGAAATAGTGTCCTCAAATGCTTATTTTGTCTCAATATCTGATGACAACTCTTAAGTTTCAGGTATTTGAAGTTTTGGTGGAAGTATGGACACTTAGGCGCAAAAAGGAACAAAAATGTTGAAAAGAATGAAGAAGCTGAAGCATGCGTATCGCCAAGAACACTTGGCGACTCGCCGAAGGGATGCACTCCGCCCTTTGTTCCAGTACATGAAGCCCTGAAGGAGAAATATTAAAAAGGCGATGAAAGGAGCAGTCAACGGTTGGCCTAATAGTTCCACGAAGTAGTAATATACCGCCCAATGACACAAGGCACGACGACGCTGAAGGCTAGTGCAAGACGACGATGAACTACACCAAAGGGCGAATCGTCGAGTTAATCGGCGATTCCGACTAACCTCGCTGAAAGATCCGCCAGCACTATTTTCTGAAGTCTATAAATATTTAACTTGTTATTAATTTTTAGAGAGTCGAACATTAATTATAATTTCCAGAATAGTATAGTACTTTTTGGATATTTTGTCTCAAGTTTGGAGAGGGTTTTTGGGAAACTTCAAGAAAGAAGGATTTCATCTTCCCCAAGTTGGAAGTGGGTCTTGTCCATTCTTCTTCCTGTGCTTAAATCAATGCTTAATTTCTTATACCCATTTGATTCTAGTATCATTTTAGGTGTATTTTGTTATTTCTTGATGTGTGGCTAAAACCCCCCATTCTTGAGGTGTGATTTAGCAAATATGTGTTGATATTGTTGGGTCTTTCTTACTGATAGGTTAGATATATTTTAATGGTGATTTCACCTAGTGGTTGTGGTTTAATTTAATGGGTTTGTGGTTGCAAATACAAAACCACCCATGTGTTTTCGTCTTGCCCGTGAGGGAGGTCGCGAAACCAAGACCACTAGACTGATGGCCTAAGGAGTGGGTTGACATGAGGTTTCAGCCCGAGAGGGTGAGCCCTAGTCCCATATCCTATCACTCAGCTTGAGAGAGTGAGTGGGGTACGGCGTAGGCTAGCCTTAATGCGACAAATGGGTGTTCGAGAGGAACGCATTTGAAACGGGGTAAGTTGCCCGAGAGGGAACTTATTTCCATCTAAAGCTTAGCCTAGTCACTATTATCTTGCAAAATTCCTATCAAAATCATGTACCCAACGATTTATCTCAACTTGTATTGCGGTCACAACCCAAGAACTCTTCCCCATACTTGATTTTCTTATTATTTTTGTTGTTTTTACTACTTGTGAGAAAACCCCCAATTGATATTTGACACTTTCGTTTCACCCCCTTCAATTTACTATGTTTTTACTCGTTAATGTCTTTAGCTACGACTAGTTAGAACTAAATTTTATTTTTCTATCAATTATCAAAACCACTCCCTTTGGACACGACCCCAACCTTTAGTTGACTTACTATATTATTGACAATCGTAGACACTCGTACCGTAGGTTAGTGTCGTTGGTCACGATAAGCATCAAAATGGCACCGCTGTCGGGGAGTGGTGTTATTTGGGAATTCGTAGTTAAATAATTTTTTTGATTCTTTCTAGTTTTAGTGTTACTAATATAAATTGTAGTTTTGCTTTGCTAGTTTGAATATCAAAGCAGGGAACTAAGGATGGAAAACCATTATGGATACCACACAGATCATCCCCTTCTGAAACTATTGAACCTCAGGGACAACCTCCTGATCTTTAAATAGGAAGGGGATGAGACTATTCAGGAAATGTGGCTAAAGTTTAAAGTGGTGCTGCAACCATGCCCATCTCATGGGATGACAGACAAGGGGCTACTGGAGTGCATCTACAGGGGTCTAGGACCCAAGAATAGAGATATAGTCGATCAAATTTGTGAGGGCGGTATGCTACACCAGCCCTATGAAGTTGTAGAAAAACTCCTTAATGGCATGGTAGAGGCCAACAAAGAAGCCAAAAAGAAGCAGGAGTGGGACGCACTAGCTACCCAGCTGAATGCTCTAACTACCAGAGTCACAGAATTACAAAGAAGCAAAAAGAAGCAGGAGTGGGACGCACTAGCTACCCAGCTGAATGCTCTAACTACCAGAGTCACAGAATTGGAGGTACAAGCCATGGGGAAAGAAAAGTACTCCTCCCTTCGAGAATGTAAACATGGGAAGAAGCAAAGAGGTATACATAATGATGAAGCCCTGTCACTCATTCAACAAAAGATTGAGGCACATGAGAAGATGTTGAATGAGATGAAGGAAAATATTAAAATGCTAAACAAAGCGTCATCCTCTCACTCCATGACAATTCAACTGCACGATTCTCAAATCACCCATTTAATGACAGGTCATTATCCTCCATTCGCCGAAGATTCACCTAATACACCATGGGTGATTCCGAGAACGAAGAGTAGTCTTTGACTTGCGTCATGCCACGACGTTAACTCAGGCGCTGTTTGGGAGGTAACCCAAAACCCCATATTATCTTATATTGGCGTACTAGTAAAATAATAGTGTATTAGTTTTATAGATTGAAGTGTAATAGGTGCCAAAGAGGTGCATAATGACGAGCAGCAGACCGAGGTTGGCAAGTCGCCGAAGAAGGCGGCACTCAAATCTATTTCACTATTTGACTCAAGATATCTTCAAAAGTCTGTAAAACTCGGCGAGCTCAAGACAGTTTCAGCGAATCACCTACCTGATCGGTGACCCAGATAGTCACCATCGTTTGAACATCCACAACTGCTGAGAAGTTCTGTAAAACTCGGTGAAGTAAAAATTTGTTGGCGAAGCGTCGAATCACTCAGAAACCAAAATGCGACCACTGAATGGGAACGAACTGGATAAGCTGCAGGCCAACGCATAAAAAGGCAGCTGATTAATCACTCGAGAGCGTGGGTTGAAGATAGGCGCATTGGAATGCTAAGAAAAGTTGTACAAAGCTGAATGAATCACTCGACAATGCACCAAATGTCCCAATCATACCTTCTGCTTTACGCGACATCTGTTGAAGGACTCCAACTCGAAATAGCTGCATAACCAGGAATATTCTCTAGCCCTATCTCTGTTTTTCTTTAATTTGACCTCTGGATTATTGTTATATATTTGAGGACAAATATATTTTGATTGTGGTGGGGTGAGGCTCACCTTTATTTGCTTGCTATGGATGTCTGTGTTTTTGAATATATTTGGGTTGTCTGTAGTGGCGCTTTATATTGTTTTTGCGATTGTTTAAGCTTAGGGCTTCTTCCTGGTTTTAATTGATTGCAAATTTTGACCCTTTCGAAAAATTATTATTATTATCGCCACCGCTTGTGTTGAAAGTGGTTGTTCTCGTACAAATTTAAGTCTCGGTTTCCATCAATATAATATGGTGATTTCATGCAAGTTCAGTTCCATTGGGCGAGAGTTGGAGCCCAAATTGGGTTTGAAGGAGTTTTTAAGTGAGCTTGATGATTTTTCTCTTAGCCAGAGTTCCATGTTGGCGTTGTTCAAGCTAAGAGGGTGCCTCGGGGTTTGGCAGGGCATGTAGATTTGGTATCCTAGTCTATTAATGCCTTCAGGGTGTGCCTATCCTTCTATTGTCATGGACGAAAATCATTTTAGTAATGAATGTTGTAATTGATTTGTTGGAACTTACAGTTCGGTCGACGGCCATTCATTTAAGTTTTGAGCAAGTTATTGTATTTTGGAGCCTTTGAAACTTCAATTAATTACTTTGGTCAAACATTCAGGAAGATGGCCTCAGAAAGCAATTATAATGGTTTCATCTGCTTCTAAAGGGTCATTTTAGGCTAGGGGCACGTTTGGTTCCGGTGCCGAGACTTGCGGTGTGAGTTTGTGTCGTTAGGCATTTTAACCTTAAGCTTAAGCCTAGGATTAACTTCAATCAACATTCCTGGTAAACATACTTTGATGGGAATTCCATCAGTGCGGTTAGCTTCGAAATATAGAGTTTGGTCTAGAACGACCTATAGTGCGGTTCCTAAGGCTTTCGATCTCATTTTGAGACTTCTTGTGGAATTTGGCTAAAATAGAACTTGGGTCTTATTGAATGCTTTAGCCATCCCATTGGTGGCATCATGATACATTGAAGATTTATGTTGTTTCAGGCCAAAGAGATCACAAATCTTGTACATTAACTTATAATCAAATGACTTGCCATTATTTGTTATTATGTAGCAAGGGATGCAAAAGTGATATATGATATTCACTTGGATAAAATTTGCAACATTCTCCTTCTTCACTTCTCTAAGGGTGAACATTTCAGCTTATTTTGAGAAGTAATTTGTTGCGGTAGAGATGTACGAGTGTACACGAGAAGAATTTTGTAGTTGTCCAACAACATCCAAGCTCTTAACGTCGAATGGATAAAATGCAACAGTTAGTTGTAATACCTGAGGTGGATGATGTATTAAATTTGTTTGAAATTGGCAAGCCTTTCACCTTCGGGCATATTCCAAGAAATCTTTCACCATGGCTAGCTAATAATTGTTAATAACCTAGGGGTACCCCCTAGATGTAACATGGCGTATAGGACCCCGAAGGGCCCCCATACAAGCCACTAATCCTTCATAACATAAGAAATAGAACAATAAGAGTAAAACAATAGTCCAAGTCCAATAGTTTTTATAAAGAAAAACGAAAGTCTAAAATACTTGTCTCAATATAGCCATCTAGTACAATAGAATGAAATTGGACCTTGCCCATACATCATGTCCAAAAGTGAAATACGTGAAAGAAACTATAAAAATGAAACTCTTTCCTCAAAGCATGAGGACTCACCAAAGCTCGGAAATCAATCACTAGCACGAAACTGATGACCCTGACTGTCGGACCCTACATTTCGGGAAATGTAGGCAGGAGTATGTGTTAGTGCAAAACAATGTAACTAGTATGATAGCTATGCATAAAACATTTAAATCATGCTCAAAAGGGACATTTCATTTCATGACATACAATTCACCAAGCTAAAACATGATGTAAGAGAGTAAGAAAACATAAGTCATAAAACCATGGTCAATGCAAGCTAACATAATTTTAAAGCCTTTGAACACTTATGATATACTTCTTGAAGTAACCTTAAATCACTATTAATGTGGGGAATTATCCTTAATCGATATAGAGACCATGTGAGCTATATAACATGATCCTCTTGTGTCTCTCACACCCAAAAGGGTTGTCCTACTTGCCAAGGTAAGGAGCATAAATCTGAGATAAAGTGAATCCACTAGCTAATGTTTATCTAGAAAATCATCCTATGGGGGAACATAGGTAAGGGATAAGGAGATTGCTTCTAGAAACCCGACCTCTACTCACGGGAGAGCTTCCATCTCAATATCCTCTCGGCGCTAAGCATAAATTCCATAGAATAGTCAATTCTTACTTGTCCTTATTATCCATGGAAAGGCACGTCATCTTGTCAATCCAATCTAAGTCATCATCCATGGAAAGATATCTTTCAATAACCAATCCAAGCTAGGTTCATTAGGATAGCTCTTAATCTTTTATTCAATTCGGTGAGAAAGCCTTTTAACCTTAGAATCCTTATTATGCGAGAAAACCTTTCCCATCTTGATTTTATGTGTTTATAATAAAGTAATTTCAACAACACATCATCATCATTATCTTTGATACTTTACTGTCAAAACATCCTTAAAACATTTGCATAGATTTCATAAGAAAATGCATAAGTCCATAATTTACCTTTCAAGGTTCAAAACCCACTTTCAATCATCAACACTTAGAAAACATGGGTTCGATATGGATTTCATCATAAACTCATGTAAAGCTAGCAATACATGCTTAATATCATAAAACTCTTCCTTTACAATCAAAATTCCACATCATATGATTCATAACATGAAAACATGGGGATTATATGGGTTCATGAGGAAATCATCATAAAATCATAGTATTTCATCAATTCATGCATAAGAGATTATAATCCAATCATTTAACTAAATAATCAATAGAACCCATGACAATTGAAGAAAATCCTAACTCATTTGGGGACTTCTAACTTTGAAATAGAGAAATTTGGGAACTCCATGAATGGAAAGAATCCATGGATGAAAACTATCATACCTTACTATCAAAGACTACAATTGCTTGAGGAATGGAGACTTGACCTTGACCCTAGATTGAATCCTTTCTTCTTCTTCAACTTCTAGAGAGAAATATTTTTGAAGAGGAAGAACTTTGATAATTTTTGGGTTTTTGAAATATTAACTTGAATGAGTGAGTTATGGGGTTAAAACCACTTATATAGGGGTCCTAGGCTTGGGTAAAATTACATAGTATTAATTTAATAAAAACCGGAAAAGACCCAAAAACCCTTGAACTAACACTGCCGAACCACTACCACAATGGGCTCCACGAGCCGTGGTGGCTCTCATGAACCGTGGTGGTAGTTGTGGTCCCTTGACCAGTGGCTTGTCTTTCCACCACTTAGCCCCTCAAGTCCAACTCATGACCACAACCTCTCCCATGGCCCGTAGTGGCCTTCACGAGCCGTCAAGTGGCTCGTGGGGAGGGTCTCAATTTGGGCAGCTTTGGAGGGCTTAGTACCTCACCTCCATGGGCACCACCACAAGCCGTGTTGCCCACCACGAGCAATCATGGTGCTCGTGTGAGGTGAGGCTCCCTTGGCTAGCTTACTAAGGTCCACGGGCACCAGCACGAGTCGTGGTGCCCTTCACGGTCTGTGTGCACTTTCATGGAGGGTACCAAGGATAAATTTTTGGTGTGTGACCACTCACTTGGACCCTTGCTTAGGCTACTATATTCCGAGGTGTTACATTATCTCCCCCGTTGGGAACATTCGTCCTCGAATGGAATTTTAGACGCCTCTTGAAAGAAAAGACTCAATGCTAGCAGCCCATCATGCATGGAATCTCATCAAAATGCATAAAACGAAGGAGGAAAGATCAACTCAAAGCAAAACATAGTCAATGCATCATAAGCAAAGTAGGAATTAGACCTAGCAAACCAATATGCATGAAATTTCAATATTTCTCATATTCAAGGAGGAACTACCATCTACAACCTAAAATCATGCTCAACATTATCTCACAGAGCCTATATGCAATCTATACTCAAAAGTATACATCCAAGGAGGAAAATCAACTACAAGCTAAAGCTTGTTTATCAATTCAGCTCATGAAGTCTAAGGCAACTCATACTCAATGCACTACAACATGAGGAAAATCAACCATGTAAACTCATTTTCTTTCAAAACATAAGTTTTTCATGAACATGCATAACATAAGGAAATCATGGAAACATATAAAACACATAACTCCAAAACAAATGACAAACCATGACGAACTTATTACCTCAAGATAAAGTAGGAGTAGAAGGAAAAAAATGAGGATATCAGGACATCATATCGGCCTTGGCCTACCAAGTAACACTCTCTATGAAATGATTCCTCCATATTACTTTCATGAAAGCCACTTCCTTGTTTCTCAACTTCTTAACTTGCCAGTCTAAAATCTCAACCGGGACTTCCTCATCAGAAAGACTTTCGTTAACTCCCAACCCTTCTAAGGGAACTATGGATGTCGGATATCTAACACACTTTTTAAGCATATTGACATGGAAAATTGGATGCACTGATGCCAACTCATTTGGAAAATCTAGCTCATAGGCAACCTTACCAACACACCTCAAAATCTTATATGGGCCTACATATCGCGGACTAAGCTTCCCTTTCTTACCAAACCTCATTAAACCCTTCATAGGTGAGATTTTTAAGTAAACCCAATCATGAATATCAAACTCAAGATCCTTCTTCTCACATCGGCATATGACTTTTGCCAACTTTAAGCCATTTTCAACCTTTCTCTTATAAGTCAAACTTTCTCTATGATCCCATGTACCAACTTGGGACCTATTAGGGAAACTTCACCCACCTCAAACCATCATATTCCTATCTACATCTCATACCATATAAGGCATCAAATGGATCCATATCAATACTCGAGTGATACCTATTGTTATAAGCAAATTCAATCAATGGAAAATGGTCATCCCAATTACCCTTAAAATCAATCACATAAGCTCTTAATGTATCTTCTAAATTTTGGATAGTACGCTCTGCTTGACAATCGATTTGGGGATGGAAGGTCGTACTAAGCTTAACACGAGTACGAAGACCCTTTTGGAATGCCTTCCAAAACTAAGAAGTGAATTGGGTACCACGATCGGAAATAATTGACAAATGAACTCCATGCTACTTTACCATTTCTCTCAATTACAACTTGACATAGTCCTCCGCCGAATAGGAAACCTTGACGGGGAGGAAATGAGACGATTTTGTCATCCTATCTACTATCACCCAAATCAAATCATGTTGTCATCGGGTTCAAGGCAAACAAATAATAAAGTCCATATTAAAATCTTCCCACTTCCAAGTAGGAATGCTAATATCTTGGGAAAAACCTCCCGGTTTCTGATTCTTAACTTTCACTCGTTCGCTATTTTGACACTTAAGCCATAAATCCCTCAATATCCTTCTTCATCCCATTCAACAAATAAACCTCCCGCAAATCACAGTATATCTTGGTGGCCCATGGGTGAATGGAATATCGGAACTATGGGCTTTTAACAATATATGTTCCCTCAATTCATCACCATTTGGAACACATTATTGACCTTGATATCTAAGAACGTCATCTCCCCATTGGAAGAAAGCCTCAATAGGTTTCTTAAGAACTGCTTCTTTTAACTCAACCAATATTGGATCAAGACGTTGCTTGGCTTTCACATCCACCACAAAAGACGATTCGGAACCATTATGAATCATAAAACCACCCTTGATAGAGTCCACTAACTGAACACCTAATCAGGCCAAGCTATGAACATCTCCAACCAACTCTTTATTTTCTTCTTAAATATGAGCAGCACTACCCATAGATAACCGACTAAGAGCATCCATCACCACATTTGACTTTCTATGTTGATAGAGAACACTCGTATCATAATCTTTCAATAACTGAAGTCACCTTCTTTGGCGAAGATTTAGATCTTTCTGATTAAACACATATTGCAAACTCTTGTGGTCGGTAAACACATTTACATCTAGTTCAAGGTTATGGGTAGGATAATTCTTTTCATGAATCTTAAGTTTCCTTGAGGCATAGGCAATAACTTTCCCATTTTTCATAAGCACATAACCTAACCCAATTCTATAGGCATCACAATAAACAACAAAGCCATCGGTCCCTTCTGGTAAATTCAACACCGGGGAGAGGAAGTGCATCTATCCTTCAACTCTTGGAAACCCTTCTCACACATTTCAGACCATATGAACTTAGCTTTCTTTTAAGTCAAAGCCGTCAAAGAACTAAAGATATGGGAGATTCGAAGGAAAGATCCACGAATTTCCAAGGATTAGATGTTCTAAGGTCTTGAAAAGATCCAAGTAACAACGTATAGATTTATGGTAGAAATCTAACGCCTTTACTTGAGAAAACGAATCAAAACGATAGATTCGGATCTTGACCGCTTTATGAGTAACTAAAGACAATAATTAGTATGTAGAAACTAATCACCTTCTAAAGAATACCAAAAAGAAACCAAAGATATCACAAGAAGAAATTACTTTATACCTTAAACTATGAAACTAGTAAAGGTTTAAAGATAAATTCTCAAAGAACAAGTCACAAAGGTTCAAAGAACTCTCTCAAATATTATTAATATCAATCTAAAACTCCTCTTTAATGAATGAAAAAGACTCCTATATATAGGAGAAGGGAAAAACGTCCAAGAAGCCAAACCCTAAAAAAAACAATTACAAGGAATCCTACTCTAGAAAGGAAATAAAGTAACCTAACTAGGAACAAATTTAGTACTTCTAGGAAAGCATTAAATGGTACTTAGGAGACCATAAATAGACTAAGGAAAATATTAATAACCTATATATAAATAAATAACTAAGGTAAATCCCAACTAGGAAAAGAATCTTGACAATCTTGGAAAGTTTGACTAGTCTTCTCTCAAAACTTGGGCAGAAAGCAACTCTTGTTGTGGCTGATTCTTGGACTCTTCTTGACCTTATTTGCACGAAATTGGACCTTAAAATTCCTCATCTTGGGCTTGAATTTGGGCCACCAAATAATTGTAGCATTTGGACAATTCCTCTCCCTTGGGCTTGAGCTCTTCTTCCCCAATAAGACACCTTTGGATAAGCGATTGAAGCCCATTGAGCTTATCATTGAACTCCTTGGTTTGAGATCTTGTTATGGGCCTCCTTGGAGTTTCTAAAGCTTCATCCTTGTCCTTCAATGGAGTAGAGCTTCCTTGGATGCTATCATTCCCCTCTTCTTGAAGAGAATTCGTCCTCGAATTCAAATCTGCATCAAAATGGGAAAGATCAGAAACATTAAAAGTAGCACTAACTTGGAACTCACCAGGAAGATCAAGTTTATAAGCATTGTCTCCAATCCTTTCAAGGACTTTGTATGGCCCACTTCTTCTAGGATCTAGTTTGGTCTTTCTTTTGGAAGGAAATCTTTCCTTTCGCATATGCACCCAAACCAAGTCACCAGTTTTAAAAACAACATATTTTCTGCCCTTATTCCTTCGCAATGCAACTTCCTTGTTCTTCTTTTCAATTGCAAGCCTTGTTTGTTCATGAATTTTCTTCATCGTATCAGCCTTCTTCTTACCATCAAGATTAGCAAAATCATTAGTAGGCAAAGGCAATAAATCAAGGGGGTAAGGGGGTTGAATCCATATACAACTTCAAAAGGAGTCTTACCAGTAGACGAATAAAAGGTCCTATTATAAGCAAATTCTACAATAGGTAAGTAATCTTCCCAAGAAGTCAACTTTCCTTTCAAAACTGCCCTCAACATGTTCCCTAAATTTAGTTCTATTAACCACTTCCGTTTTCCCGTCCGTTTGTGGGTGACAAGATGTAGAAAATAGC
>NW_006239315.1:549216-557719 GCF_000226075.1 Solanum tuberosum | reverse complement strand
ATATGTATTATTTTTACTAGGCCAAACACAAACACAATTCCTTAAATTAGTCTATAAATTTTATCTTGACACTCTAATTCAATCTTGTTTCATTTTAACCCTCTAACTTCATTTTTCATATACGAGTATCATTTAAACACAAAATGCTGACTAAGTACAAATTAATGAGATTATTACTCACCTCCTAAAGCGCATAAGGGATTCTTGTTATAGTTAATATTCAATATTTTTATTATTAATTAAGAGTCTATTCCCCTATTTATTTCCTCTATTTTTTCTTCAACTTCATTTTTTCCCTTCATCTACTTTACTTAATTCATTTATTTTCTTTATCTACCTCCTTTTCTATCAACACTCTCTTGGCTAAATATATATCTTGAGGAAAAAAATATTAGATTTATTTTTTTACTTTTTACTGTGTGAATAGAAGTACTTTAAATGGGTTGAAGCTCAGATTTCAAATCAAGTCAACAATGTTACTTATGCGTTGCTAAACAAGGCAAGAAAAAGATGTCAAATTGTCTAGGTGAAAGATGTTTTGGCTATGTCTTCCTTGTAGAATGATCATATATATCGAAAAATCGGGTCGAATCAAATTAAAAAATCGAACTAAATTGAATCGAACTTTAAAACGAAATGAACCAAATCCAATTATTTATCGAACCAAACTAAAAAAAAAGTACTAAATCGAATCAAACTTTATAAAAATGATCACCTTGATACATATTCGGTAGACGCCACTGACAAATTAAAAATTGAAGTACCGAATTGGAGTTAGAAAATAATCGAACGTCCATCCCTACTTCCTTTGTGTTTGGTGATATAATTCAAGTAAATGTTGATGATATTTCATTTGTGAAATAAGCTAGTTTAAGTATAAGATTTTACAAATTTTCATATACCGAATATTGAACAAATAATTGATAATAATTGAGGGTTTCATATCTTAAGAATAGGGAACGATTGTTAGATTGAAGAGTATGTAGGGACTTAGGGTTGTTTTGGAGAAATAATTATTTTTTACCTTTTTAATATTTATCTAATACTATGTTAAATATTTATTATTATTTTTTGTATTTAAATGATATATTAAAAAATGGAGTTAAAGGACGAAATAAGCTATTGAAATGTAAAAATAAATAATAAATGAAAGTAAATCTAAGGAATTGTATATGTATATGGCCTTTTTTCTATTTGATTTTTCAGTCCAATATTCATATTAAAGCTAAAGCACTCCCTAATAACAAAAATATTTTTATATCTACAAAAATTTAAATTTCAAATCTCTAATTCACAATGATCCATACAATCCTTGTTGGTGTATTTTTCTATTACATCCCATCAAATGATCCTTAATGATAAGTTAAAGAAATAGTTGAACCCCAAATCATTAAATGAAATCCGGTGGGTGCTTTGAGACGTGTGAGCATGGCAGTATATCCATGGTTGATTCACAATATTAGTAAGATGGCAGTACATGTGTCCATCTCATTCTCATTTTAGGGCCCCTTTAATTTGACCTATTTGAAATTAAAATTTTATTCGAATATGTAATTTGAATTTTAAGATAGGTACTCCATCTGTTTCAAAAAGAATTATCTAGTTCTCATTCTCATTTTAGGGCCCCTTTAATTTGACCTATTTGAAATTAAAATTTTATTCGAATATGTAATTTGAATTTTAAGATAGGTACTCCATCTGTTTCAAAAAGAATTATCTAGTTCTCATTCTCATTTTAGGGCCCCTTTAATTTGACCTATTTGAAATTAAAATTTTATTCGAATATGTAATTTGAATTTTAAGATAGGTACTCCATCTGTTTAAAAAAGAATGATTTAGTTTGACTTGAAACGAAATTTAAAAAAAGAAACAAGACTTTTTAATCTTGTAATTCTAAATTAAAGTTATATCAAATGTACCAAAATGTCTTTTAATATTGTGGCCTTAAACATACCACATGAAAAGTTGAAGTTAAAATCTTGCAGATAAAAGAAATGGGTCATTCTTTTTTAAACAAAGGGAATATTTATTTTTTTTAAAATAGACAAGTAAAAATGATTGAAGTGAGTCATAACTTAATTCGAAGACAAATAAATAATTTGAAGCAATATAACGTTTGTTCTTTGTTTGGTTGGAGAGAAAGGCAAGGAAGGAAGTAAAAAAAGATTTCTTTCTCCTCGATCTAAATTCTAAGTGATGTTATAGATACGTTAACAAGACATTGAAAAGAAAATTTTCTCCAAATAAAATATAGTGTAACACTACAATAAAAATAATATTTAGCGGTAATGAATATATATATTAACAAAGAGTATATTAAAGTGATTTTTATCAACAATAGTTAAATGTCAGTGGATTCAATGACGATACGTTTTAGGAACATTTATAAAGAGTGTTCATTACTGCTAAAAATATATATTTAGCAAAAATTAAAATTATTATTATTAATTAATTATTGCTAAAAATTATTTTTGACTAAGCATAAATAGATCAAATCCATGCAGAGATAGGGACAGTGAACTTAATGCATGCCATGAAAACGCACATCTCAAAAAGGTCTTCTTGAGATGTATTTCGATATGGGCAGTCACAGAGTCCCCTCACTGAACATTGCACAAGAAAATTAATGGGCCATTATTAAATTTATAAGGTGGAAAAGGATGTAAAGTGCCCAGGTAGGTGTTATAGGTGGACGTTTGATAGGATGTATAAGAATAACGTTTAAATAAAGCGTATTAGTAATATTTGTATTAGTTATGTTTATATTATTTATATACGGAGACTATTTCTCATGCATTATTTGTTTTGGTGTATTAAAAATATTATGCATTTCTATTGTCCACAAATATGATGAAAAAGATATATATATAGCAAATGTTTTAGGCAATTGGGTCGATAATCATGTTAATATATGTATTAAAATCTTTTGCATTTTTCATGTATTTGTAAAACACACCTCAATACACAATAGGTTGAAAAGGTGTAATTAGCAAACAAGGTATATACTACTAATTAATACACAAAGATAATACATACAATATTTCTTCTAATATATTCTACCAAACGATTTTGTAGAGAGCAGAAAATACTTAGTTCTCTCTAGCTCTTATTTTCTCCATGTTTGTTAGGCAGCAGAAGTTAGGTACTTCATTAGGATTAGTAAGGTAAGGCCTAGTTCCTCTTGCTTGTACTTATCCCTATTGATATTTTTTTATGTTTAATAAAAGGCCGCTATACATTGTGTAATGGTAAATTTGCTTAAAACAAAAAAAAAAGACTCATTATTAATTTCCTATTTTTGCGGAAATATCCATTCAAATTTTACCACTACTAATTCGGATATTGCACCTCCCTAAATAAACAATAATTTATATGAATATTTTATTATAAATAATTTGATGTCTTAAAAATTATTTGGAGAATATATAAGTGATGAATAAATATTTTTTTAATATATGAAAAGTGAAAAGTAAAATGAATATATTCTTTTAGTATAACGAACAGATAAAATTGTACGGAGGTAGAAATATTTATCAAGTCATATAGTGCAAAGTAGGTTACCAAGGGCCCTAAATCATATATAGCGTGGTTCAATAAAAATTAGTCACGTAACAATTAAACTTGACTTTATAGGCACCTCCCTAATTATTATACACCATCATTTGATTTAACTCAACTCCCAACTAATTCTCTCAATATTCCTCCATTGATTAATTTACTCTCAATTTCCTATAAATACGCAAAGTTGTCACTAGCTTTTGCATCCAACACTCAAGCAAATACATTTGTAGTACTATATCATTCTCTACTATTTCTATCGATCTTTACTCATCAATTTTTGTAACAATGGAAATGTTTGGCAAAATTGCATGTTTTGTGCTTTTGTGCATGGTGGTGGTTGCACCCCATGCAGAGGCATTGACTTGCGGCCAAGTTACGTCTGGCTTGGCTCCATGCCTCCCTTATCTTCAGGGTCGCGGCCCTATTGGAGGGTGTTGTGGTGGTGTTAAGGGTCTGTTGGGTGCAGCCAAGACCCCAGCAGACCGGAAAACAGCATGCACTTGCCTGAAATCAGCAGCTAATTCTATTAAGGGCATTGATACGGGCAAAGCTGCTGGTCTCCCTGGAGTTTGTGGAGTCAACATTCCTTACAAGATAAGCCCTTCCACGGACTGCTCCAAGTATGTTTTTAATACTACTATCAAATTATATTGAGTTAGAATAACATAGCATAATACGATTAATTAAATCATACTAACTGTCATATGTATATAACTTAAACTCTTTCTGCTATATATCCTACAATACCTATTTACGAAGGACGATGCATATTTTTTTGGACATAGTAAAGTTTATTTTGTTAATGTTGGTTTAATTTGAGCATATGCAGGATCCAGTGAGGCTGATCGATGAAAGCTCAATTTTTCCAACGCAATGTAGCTTGTGGAGAAGTAATGATAATAATAATAAGATGGATCGAGTTTGATCTTGCTCATGGATCCATTACTATATGTTGTATCTTTTTTTTCTTTTTTCTTTTTTAATTTGTGTCCATCTTTGGGAGTCATTATCGAGCCTTGTATTGTACTACAATCCAATCTTTGATAATACATCTTCAACTATCTTTCTTAGTCCAATGTTGCAGATTTAATTCCAGCTTTCAACTTTTTTCAATTTTAATGTTAGTAAGAAACATGAAATTAGGACAGACAAAATTCCGTAACTAAATAACAAAAAACTTTCTTTAAATCAAAATGACTTAGCTATGTTAGCTAATTAAATGTTTGCTTAATCGCGTAATTTCTATGCGACCGTATATTCATATTGATTCATATTTAATTATCTAACCTTAATTATATATACTATAATATGTCTATGCAATATATATATATATATATATATATAATATGAAAATTCAAAACACAATTAATAAAGATAATTTCATATTCATAAAAGACGTTTCTGAAACATTCAATGTAAAATCAAAATAAACAGACTTTATAGGCAAACAATACATGATACATGTATATGATGTATAATGTATTCAATATAATATAGAAATTTCATTATTCCTCACTTTTTGTTAAGGCGCAAGGAGTTGTGTGTCAAATATTTCTTTGATTTCCTTTCTTAATATTAAATTAGTGTCACGAAATGAAGAAATTAACAATATATATATAGACACAATGTGTTTTCTTTTAGAAAACCTTACATTGTGTGAAGCTGCCAAATTAATTGAATAAATTAATTTTCAACAGAGAAAGATTGAACTAAAAAAATATTTTAAAAAGAATAGATTACACTTGTGTAATTACTTGACTGTAAAGTACCCCGAATATATTTTAACTATCAATTTAGCTTTTCACG
Source organism: Solanum tuberosum (assembly GCF_000226075.1). Lineage (NCBI taxonomy): Eukaryota > Viridiplantae > Streptophyta > Magnoliopsida > Solanales > Solanaceae > Solanum > Solanum tuberosum. Next base: position 552,352 of record NW_006239315.1, on the reverse strand, counting down.
TCCATTGAAAAAAAAAAGTATAGGTTACCATGCATTTCCTATTTATTAGTTATTTTTTCAAATCAAGTTATATTATGAAAATATTACTTTTTAAATATTCAGGTATAGTTAAAAACATTTTTTAATATTCAGGGTATATATAAATTCTTTAACTGTTACTTATTTTGGAATTAAGTTTTTGTGCTAAGCGATAATTAAAATGGGATGAAGAAAGTAATTTTATTTTTTTTTGGTTTCTCACTCGATGTTTGGTATTTATATTAAAGTCTGACGAAATTTGAATTCGTATCGATCGACGAAATTTGGATTCGCATCAAAAAGTCCACACAGAGGCCAAAGTTCCTTAACAAAGGCAAGTCTATACACAGGATGACTAGAATCTGAAACATCTAATCATATATATATATATATATATATATATAAAAGAGAAACCTTAGGTCTGCCTACGTGGTGCCACTACAAACAAGAATTCTCTTTTAATTTATTTATTTACAAAACTAGTCTTCTCCTTTCATAAAAAATTGTGAAATTTATGAAAAGTTGTGACATTTATGAAAAGTTGCGACTTTAATGAAGAGTTGTGACTTTTATGAAAAGTTGCGACTTTAACGAAGAGTTGCAACTTTTATGAAAAGTTGTGAATTTTATGAAAGATTGTGACCTTTCCGAACGGTTGCAACTTTCCCAAATAGTTGTAACCTTTCCGATAAGACACAATAAACATTTGTTCACACTACCCTTTGTTGTCTATAAATAGTGGGATGTATTCTCATTTTAAAACAACGAAAGCTTTGAACCTCTTCTTCTTCACAATTAAATATTTGTGTACTTTGCTCCTGTTGAGTGGCTCACTGACACAATTGTTTATATTACAGATCATGATATGTATTTTTAGAGTCATAATTTATGCTTATGTTATTAAGGATAAAATGATAAGATATAATAATTTTCATTTTCCTTTACATTATTAATGTTTGTTACTACGTAATCTTATATGTAAGATAATATATTGTTTTAGTTTTAATGACTGATAAATTTTTAAATATTATTTTATAAATTCTGTGATATTAAATTTTCGCGTAAAGTTATCACTCAGGGAGAGAGAAAGTAGTTCATTGGAGTGTGAAAGCAGGACCATAAATGAAATTGGTGGATAGGTGAGACTAGTGAGCATGACATATTCATACACGGCTCCGTCGACTATTAGATTGGAACTATGTGTCCATTTCATCTTGTACATTGTACATGATGCAATTGACTAGAGAAGACGAAAATATCCACTTTATTTGATCGAGGATATTACGAGCTTGTTTGATATTATTGTTGGAAAATTAAAAATATTATTAATTTTTTTTTAAAACTCATGTGTTGGTAAATCCTTAAACTGCTCTTAAATGAAAGGAGAAATAGTTTTTCTTCCATGTATCAATAAGCTATAATACTTAATTTGACGTATGTACATATTTATGTCAAATAACACTATGATAAAAATAGCTTTTAGTGGCAATAGATATGTACATTAACAAAGAGTGCTAAAATCTCTATCGATATTAGTTAATTGTCATTAGATTTAATATCGCTATAGACTTTAGCGACGAATTGTCACCTTGCCCCTAAAAACATACTTTAATTACCTCTAAATAGATCCCTTTTTTTTTATTTAATTTATAGTATAATAATATGCGAAATTCTTTTTTAAAATTTTAAAATTCATTATAACCAATCAAACTAAAGCACATAAAATTTACACATACAAATAATGACAAGTAGAAAGTAGGTCACCAAAATTAAGTGAACTAGATAAAAAGGAAGAAAGGACAAACTCTATGTTTACCTCAACTACCAACTAATTCTCTCATCACTCTATTAATTAATCAATCACTTCCAATTTTTCCCTCTATAAAAAACCCTAAGATCTCACTAGCTTTTGCACCCATCACTCAAGCAAATACATTACATTACATTTAATATAAACATGGAAATGGTTAGCAAAATTGTATGCTTTGTGTTTTTGTGCATGGTGGTGGTTGCACCCCATGCAGAGGCAATGAGCTGCAGCCAAGTTTCGTCTAGTTTGGCTCCTTGTGTCCCTTATCTTCAAGGGCGCGGCCCTCTAGGAGGCTGTTGCGGTGGTGTTAAGAGTCTGGTGGGTGCAATCAAGACCCCAGCGGACCGAAGGACAGCATGCACTTGTATAAAATCAGTAGCTAATGCTGTTAAGGGACTTGATACCGGCAGAGCCGCTGGTCTCCCTAGTACTTGTGGCGTTAACATCCCTTACGATATCAGCCCCTCCGTTGATTGCTCCAAGTATATACGTTAATTTATAAGTTTATACTATATAGTAATTATTTTGTGATACTATATATCGTAAGTCTCACATGTTATAGAAGGAGATGTAACATGTTTAATTCTAACTTTTCACATGACATGTTTACTGAACAAGTGCATTTTTTATAAGTATATTCTACATATTTTAAGTTGCTAATGTTGGTTTAATGTGGGGATGCAGGATCTAGTAAGGTTGATGAAAGCTGATCCACTACACAATATGGAAGTCACTATATGAAGAATAAAAGGGATCGAACTAGTTTGATCCTGTTTTGTAATTTGTACCGATCTGTGTTTCTTTTTATTATTTTGTGTCTTTTAATTTGGAGTCATATATAGCTAGTCAGTGTCTTGTAATGAAACTTTGGTTGTTGCTTCTTCAACAATCCAGTCTTCATGTATATATAATAAATTATACATAAATAATCTATAGTTCTATCTTATTTGGTTGTTGCTTATATTAATTAAATAAAAACATGTGTTATTTTATGCTGCCATTTCCCTTATACAATACTTGTGATTGTTGACAACTCCATTAATGCCCTAGTACATAAATAAATCACTAGGTATATAAAGGTTTATAATTCTTGTTGTAGACATGTTAAAGGAACTGGTTCTCATAAGTAATTTTCTATTATAATCACTATCGGTCCTTATTATATAACACAATTTCTCACTGATAGCTATTAAGCCTGTTAAATGGGTCAGATCGACCCGGTTAGACCGGCCCAATAAGGGATCGGCCGATTAGACCAGACCGGTAGCCGGATGGGGCATTAGCCCAGTTAGACCGGCCGGTAGCCGG
>NW_006239315.1:530879-549150 GCF_000226075.1 Solanum tuberosum | reverse complement strand
GGATGGGGCATTAGCCCAGTTAGCCCGGCCGGTAGCCGGTCCATCGGTCCATTGGCTCAGTATAAAAATTCTTTTCTTTTTTTAAAAAAAATCTTGTGACCGCTGGCCACTTTCCATAAAGTGGAAGTTGGCCCAATGGCTATATAATGGTGGGTGCGCGAGACGTGTGAGCATGTCATATTCAGTTGCGTAGCCACATATAGTTCACGATTGTCAATTGGACATCATTTGTTAAAAAATTATATAATATATATAAAAAAGAATTATACAAAGTGCATAGATTATAAATTATTTTTCATATGTATATATATTAAATTTTGGTTATTCTTAACAAAATTTATGATTTCGCTGCGGATAACATATTCATGAATTGTTGTCGCATTGATTGGCAGTATTTCATACTCTATGACACACACCTCTCTCCTAGAAGAGTGTGTTACGTTGATCACATTATATTTTCACCCTGAAAAATCAGTTCCTTGAAAGTTGAATGGAGAGTAGCAGCACAAAATATTTTCACCATTCATTTTATTTATTCATATTTATTTGCAATATTTTTCAAAAATAAGAAATAGAATAATAATTTTATACATATTATCCTATTAATTATAAGTCATTGGAAAAGTAAACTTTCTATTTCAATTCATTTGTTTTATTTTTTTTCTTTAATCCTTTTCAATATATACTCTCTCCATTTATTATAGTACTTGATTCTCATACTAAAAATTACTCTATTCGTCCATTTTTAATTGTCATAATTTCCTTTTTTAGAGTCAAATTCTAAGAACTTTGATAAATATTTAATGATGTATTTTTTTCATAATATTGATATGCAAGATATTGCAATTTATAGTACTTTTAATATAGTTTTTGAATATCTAATTTTTTAGTTTAAAATATCAAATTAATGTAATCTAATTTAACTTTAAAAATTAGTGAAATTGACTTTTGAAAAACGCAACATGACAAATAAAAGTGGACGGGTGTAGTATTTTTTTATTTTAGCAAATTAAAATAAACTTATAGTTTTCTTTTGATACTAAATCTTATCATTAAATAATCACATAAAATATTAGTAATTAAATTTTATACTATTAAAATTAAGTTAATAAAATAAATATCTTTTAAAAAAAAAAGTGAATGTCCAACATAAGTATACATAGTCTCAGGTTCAATTAACATCACGTTGATCGAAAAAAGAAAAAAAAAAAGAGTTATATGTGTAGCCTCGAAAAGCGTTATTATTGAATTTAACCTCAACTACCAACAAATTCTATCACTCCTTCATTAATTATTCACTTCATATTTTTGGGGCCTCTATAAATACCCAAAAATCTCACTATCTTTTGCACACAACACTCAAGCAAAACACATTACATTTGCAATATTCTAATATCTTTTTTTCATTAAGCATGGAAATTGTTGGCAAAATTGCATGCATTGTTGTTTTGTGCATGGTAGTCATACTGGTTGCACCCCATGCAGAGGCAATGACTTGTGGTCAGGTTACATCTGGCGTGGCTCCTTGCCTCCCTTATCTTACCGGCCGCGGCCCCCTCGGAGGGTGCTGTGGCGGAATTAAGGGTCTTTTGGGTGCAGCCAAGACTCCAGCCGACCGAAAAATGGCATGCAATTGCCTCAAATCAGCCGCTACTGTGATTAAGGGCATTGATGCTGGTAAAGCTGCTGGTATTCCTAGCGTTTGTGGCGTAAACATCCCTTACAAGATTAGCCCCTCCACCGACTGCACTAGGTATATATCTGACACTATCTAAAACAATTCTTAAATATTTGTGTTGTCATAAATTATGGAGTATTTTTTTTATTAGTCATATTATACGTAACTATATATGTTCTAATTTACTTGGTTAATGTGGTATTGAATATATGCAGGGTTCAGTAACGCAGATGATCAGTGCAATATGGAAGTAGCTAGCTAGCTAGGTAGAGTTTCATGAGGAGATGAAGAATAATAAAGATGAGGTGGAGTTAATTAGTTTGATCCTGTTTATGCATGGATCTAGTTTTATTTATTTTGTGTCATTTATAGTTAGGAGTGTTGTAATGAAACATTTGGGGTTGATTACGTTGTATTACAATCCAAATCTTTCAAAATAATGCGTCATTTTACTACTATCTTATTTTGTTCATGTCTCTCCTTATATATATTAGATTCCCGGAAGGCGGGTGAAAAGCCGAAAATGAAACAATTAGACTTTAATATAAATATTGAACACCGAATGAAAAAATTAAAAAGACCACCATACTCTATCTCGGGAGATATATATATAGTATTAAACAAGATTATATATGTGTGATACGTAAATTAAAGCAGTAGAGAAACTATCAGAAACTGAGAACGTATACCTATATATTGTATAACAAATTGCAAATTACTATGTAAAGAAAGCCAAACTAATACTTACTTATTTTGATTGGTTTATTTTGTTGAGAATATAATTAAATAATAGATTTGTACTCTCTCTAACAACATAAGTTTTAGATAAGATGATCACATATTTCAAGTAGGCAGAGATCCTGAGATCAAATCTCACAACCACCCAAATCAAAAAGGAATTTTCACATGCTTATGGTCACACACTCCAACCTTTTACTTTATTTACATGAAATTTACACTTTTTAAAAAATAATAAATAAAATATATGTATTGATCATATTTTCATATTAATAGTAGGGTTGTTCAAAATCGAACCGAAACCGATAATCCAAACTGATAATTTGGTTATTGGGTCAATGGTTCGGGTTAATAGTTTAACGTTTCGGGTTAATAGTTTAACGGTTCGGGTCTCGATTTACTATAAACTTCTTACCAGCTTATCTGTTCGAGTCTCGGTTTGGCCATATTTCTAATCGGGTGCCCCAATAACTCGATAAGAAATTTAATTAATTACATTTATATCACTTAAGGCCTCAGGCACTTTTAGCCTTTAGGGTTTACACTTCAGTTTTCAGACTCTTTACCATGACTTCATAGTTGACACTCAAATTTCACAATAATATTTCAAAGTTGCGACATCACTCATTGATTCACTGTCACTGCTCCCACACTAGCAAGTTATATTGAATGTCATTCTCTAAAGTGTCTAAATTGAGGTTCAAATGGTTGGTTCCCTTACTTTAAGTTTTTGTTTTTATCTTCTCATTACAGTGAGTGAGTCAGTGAGATATGCATGCAATATTGCAATACTACAATCTGCAATGAAAAAGTTTTTATTAGTAATGGTCTCATGATCATTAATGGTTTCTGTTAGTAGTGTTGTAATGGTTTCTCTTTATAGTTCATAATGAAATTGGCTTGGTTGTTACGAGGAATCCTTTTGAGTTTGTCAGTTTGGGCAATATTGACATCTCTATCCAGGTTAATATGGAGTTTTATTAAGTGTTTTATGTAGTAATGGACTAATAGGGAAAAGTTTATCAATGACTATTGGCTGCGTACTGTTAATTAATGATTTGTCCATTAGTAATTGTCAATGAAAATTGTGTGAACTGTTAACGGTTAACCTGATAACCGAACCGATAACGGTCACTAACCGATAAACTGATATCTTAACGGTTCCATAACGGTTTAGCATGATTACAAACCAATAACCGATAAATTCCAAAATCGAATCGAACCGACCGATACGCAGCTCTAATTAATAGTGCATTTTCTCATTAATATGCTAAATTGGACTAACAAAAAATAAAAAAATAAATACAATAAATGCTAAAATAAATTAATAAAAATAAAAAAGATATTTTTAATACCGTAAACATACAACGGAAAGAGTCCCAATAAATATTTTTCCCCAAGGCGTATGCGGAGTCAGAACTCAGAAAAATCTTTGCATTGATATTCCTGAAAATACTTTTTTCTCAGAATAAATTGTCATTTTATAAGATCAATAAAATTGATTTAGAATAATTATGAAAGAATGAAAATCAAGAGATTAATTTAGGCAAATTTAAATGATTGTGTAGACATTTGGTCATAATTTTATATATCTTCTTATTCCCTTTTTTTTATTTAAAATTTATAAAGTTAAAAATTAAAAATGAAGTTGTGTTTGATTTAATTTTTGTAGAGTAAAAAGAATATTTCTTTTAAGACTTGTAAATATAATAAAATTGAAAAATAGATTTGAAGTATCTTTTAAAATTTGAAATTCAAAATCACAATGACTAGTTTTACATTCCGTCTTTTAGTTTTACATGTTTGAAAATGCTTTAAGATAAATATAAATTCGGTCTAATTCAATTTCAATTTTTAGTATTTATGAGCTATTTCATTTATCAGTATTATTCAGACTATCAACATAAATTCAGTTGCATGTATGTGTCACCCTATTTTCTTATTAAAATATTCCCTCTACTTCGTATTATGTGAAATTTTGAGGGTTAAAGATTAGGCAAATGACATAGTATAAGAAAGAAATTACTTTCTTTCCCTACTCTTTCATTAATTATCAAAAATCTCTTTTTTTAGTGTTTTTTGGATACATAATATAGTAGCACGGATACTTTAATTAATAATGGGCGGATACTTAAATTATTAAAGTTGTTGTTATCAGTTTAATGTGTTAAATAAAGGGATTAAAAACTGAAATTATAATTAAAACAGAAATTATAATTGACTCCCATCACGCTTACGTTTTCTTCCTTCAACCAATTCAATCGTTCATAATCCTCTAACTGAATTATATTTTTTTTAATTTCAAATTATGAAACGTTCTCCCTGTTCTTCGAAAAAACAGTAAAAGTTTTATTCAAACAAATTTGGAACGCTATTTTGTGAAGATTCGACATGAATATTTCGATCTTGTTAAGGCATTCTGGATCATGGGAAAGCGATGTTAGATATGAACGATACAGAAGTGATGGTATAGTGGTTTGTGAAAATATTTCGTTTGTAATCTTATTTTAGCAATTACAGCTAAATTGGGTATTGATTAATTGAAAAAAAAATATCGAGGTCAGATACGTTGTAGAAGGAAATTTGTCTCCATTGTGTATTCGAAATGATATGGGGTGAAATTGTACATAGAAATTAAGAAACATGAGGTGGGATTCGGTATGTATCCTCTATGCATTGATACCTCGGATAAAAGTGATGAAGAGATACAAAATTTCGATGCAACAACGGGTGCAATCGTGTGTGTTGAGGGTGGAAAAAGCTACGCAAAGGCTCTAACCATTTTTGTTCAGTAAAAGTATCATATAGGTTCTAGTTCAAAATATATTTTGTATCTGATAATAAAATATTGTTGTTTTTAATGATTTAAGTCAATGTTACGATATTCGAAAAAATTTACCATGGGAGAGGCCCAACCAACAAAAGTTGTGTGAGGCTCCATTTATTTTTTGACACATAGATAGGTGGGCCATTTATGTACTTTTCTACTTTAAAACAAAAAATTTCTACAACTAACAAGAGAGAGAAAATATATTTACACATAAATTGAGTTGAACAAATATAAAAAATGCAACAAAATTTATGTGTGTTTGCTACTTTTTTATGCAATAAGAATTTATTTTAATTAAAGATGGCTAGATATAAAAAGAGAATCAAGATTTGAAAAATTAATTTTTTATTTCTTTTCAACATCAACGAGGATGCCAACTTTTTTCAAACCTCAACGAAAACGTTAATTTTTTATTTAAAAAATACACATTCAGATTGAACATCAAAATATGTAATTTTTATTTTTAATAAAATTCACAAGACCATGATTTGATTTAAGAAACAACGTTATAAAGAAAATTCAAAAAAGTTATTTGATTAAATGAGCATTCAACAAGTATAAAATATGGACCCTACAGTCATTTTTTATTATATTTTTATAATTATTCAGTGAATTGTATTATATCTGATAAGATATATATTAATTATAAATATTATTTTACTTTTTGTTATTTTAGTTTAGGTTTAAAGTTTTACTTTTTAAAAACTATTTCTTTGAGTAGTGATACTTTGTTTTAAACAATCATCCCCACAATAATAATATAATTAACTTTTTTTTACTTTCCTTCAAAAGTTCTAATTTAAAAATAATGTAACAATCGACATTTCAGATCGTAACATTTAAAATAAAATGACTACATTTTAAAATCACAATAATTATGAAGAAAATTTATGTGTAAATATATTTTCTCTCTCTTGTTAGTTATAGAAAAATATTCCTCTAACTGAATTATATTTTTTTAATTTCAAATTATGAAACGTCTCCCTGTTCTTCGAAAAAATAGTAAAAGTTTTATTCAAACAATCAAAATATATTTTGTATCTGATAATAAAATATTGTTGTTTTTTATGATTTAAATCAATGTTACGATATTCAACCTGTTAAAGAATACTACATATATAGAACCTTAATTGTTTTGTACCAATTGTAACATATACACAAATTTGTTATTTGATACTAAAATGTGTATCATATAAATAATAATTATTTGGATATCTTGTATCTAATACAAAATAAGATATTACCATTAGGTGTGATTTTAACTTTATATAAAAATTTGTTGATTTTTTATTTAAAGCAATGTTACAAGATTCAACATGTTAAATGATACTAAATATATTGAAACTTAATTGTTTTGTACCAATTGTAACATATTATTTGATAGTAAATGTGTATCATATACATAATAATTGAATGGATATTGTGTATCTGAAAATAATATGTTATCATAATTTGTGATTTGCATCAAGGCTACCACATGTTTTAATAAATACTAAATAAATTGAAAATTAGTTGTGGACCCAATTATGAAATATATAGTATCAGATATTCTGTATTTGATAGTTATATTGCAGCGGCAGTATTGGTGTAAAAGATACATAAATTGGAAAAATAATTAAAATAGAAATACAATTTTTGACAAAAAAAGTCTTCAAATTAATAATTACTTAGAAAAACAGTGTTGGAAAGGGAAGGAATATTACAAAATACTAATTAATCGTATCTTCAACACAATACTAAAACATAACTATTCTATATTAATCAGTCCACCTTCTGCTGGTATAGTGTAGAAACTCTTCGGCCTTTAATTTTAGGATCATCGTTATCGCTAACATATCCCACCTTGAACTTGTCCATACCATACTTACATAACAGTGTTGCATATCTATTGCGAAGATAGTCACTCCGAAAACTTATAGATGGAATGCTGATTTCGTCGCTCAAATATTCAGCAAAAGCAGCTACATACATTCCACAATCACTGCAAACAAAAAGTAGATACATTAAAAAAGTGAATTAAATATGTAAGTAAACAAATTATTTACAATACTAACAGGCTATTGCTTTGTTGTTGCATAATGTCTTGAGCATATTCCACCTCAAACGACTGTTGTGGACCCAACAGTTCACCAGTTTCCTTGTCTTTGTACGCCTCCATTGATGCCCAATCAGTTCTTCCCGTTTTATCAAAGAACCCACTATCATGAAGATAGTTTGGAAGCATTACAGATAACTGCAATTACATAAATGACATTCTGCAATTACATAAATTAGAGTTGTAGGTAGGACCAAACTTTAAGCAGTTCATTGGAATATGTTTAATTAACTGACATTCTGCAATTACATAAATGATTTTTATCAATCATAAAAAAAGTGTATGATACTAAATAACAAGAAGACATAATATGTACACAAAATCAATCATACTGTATAATTCAATGTGATACAAATATAGGTTCTTTTAGGTATCATTTGGAGACTTATCATTAACTATGATTCACAGTACAAAAATCAAACTAGATGCAAAATTGTTGAATTAAGCAATTTTCTTATATACAATAATATTCATTTCATTTGATACTAAATAACAACTACTTCATAAGAAAACATAAATGTACACAAATTGAATTGTTCCTTATATACAGTGACCAAAATCTAATCTACAAAATAAATGTGATTTAAGTACTTAACTTAGATACAGTTCTCTTAACTTTTTATACAATAACAGTTAACAAATAAAATTGCGAAAAAATATTGTATATCATGAGAAACAACTACATATTTCACAGATGATACTAAATAAAAAAATAAAAAAATTATTTATCATCATATTTAAGAAAAAAAAAATAGGGGTAAGATATATGATAAAAAATGGAAAAAATTGATGCTTACATTTGGTAGTGTTGGTCGAACAATGGGAGGGGCAACCTTTCTACCCCTTTTTTGGAGGGTTTTCGGATCTTTTGACGTAGTTGCATGTACTTTCTTCGTCGATTTTTTCTTGCTAGAACTTGAATTTGTCATGGTTATCGGAATAGACAACCTTTTAGAACTGAAACCTTTGATGTTCGGATCTTCTGAATAAAAAATTAGAGATTAGTTAGATGTTAAATGCATAATGCAAGATAAAACGATTGATACAAAATAAAAGAAAAAAATGGCGGAGATTACAATGAAGACGATGAGAAACCCTATTTTGAACTCTGAATCCGGTTGAAAAGTGATAGGATACTTTTCAAATTCAAAATTAATTTTGAATTTGATAACTGAAATTGTATTGGGAGAGATTGGGGGCGAAATTTAGGGAATGGAAAAGATCTGATTTTGCTTCAAACTAATAAAGTATCCGGTTAAGTTGAATTGGGGAAAAATAAAAGATTTTTGTATTTTAGTAAAAGAGTAGGGAAATATTGAGAATAGGTAAAAAAGTGTTGTGTATTTAAGTAATTTGTCCTTTTCTTATTGTCCAAAAAAATTGAGTCATTCAAAGTAGATATTTAAATTCTTTTCATTATTAAAGTTTAAATTTTTTTAGTAAATAAAGTACAATTTTTATAAAGTTATATTCATTGTTTCAATAAAGTACAATTTTTATAAAGTTATATTCATTGTAATAATAATAATAATAATAATAATAATAATATAATTTAAATTATATTTTTAAACACTCATTTTAATAAATATATATTATCTTACGAATTCATTTAATATAAAATCGAAACTAATACGAGTAAAACGTAACAATCATCTATCCAAAAAGAGATAGGGAGAATCAATTCCCAAGAAAGGTGCAGTGGCTCATTGTCCGAAAACAGGGCGCCCACACCACAAATCTGCCCATACATAAAGTCTTCCGTTGAACATTGTCTCCGCGCAGTAGTGGCGGAGCCAGAAATATTATTGTATTTGAATTTGAATTTTTTAAAAAATCATTTAAACAGATACCTATTATTATTACATCAAAAACATAACTTTTGTCAAGGGTATTCAACTTTAAATATATATTTTTTAAAATTTAAAATTTGACATATATATATAACGCAATTTTCTGACGAAAGACATAAAATAGGACCATTTAAGTAACTCTAGCTACACCCCCGACTATAAGTAGGACTGTTTAAAATTGAATAGAAAAAATATATTGATTTATTTATAATAAATTATTGATTTTGTGATTTCGATAATAATTTTGACTTTGTTATTAACGAGTTATCAAATTTTAATAATTTTTTCTTAACAGATTAATCAATAGCTCATTGATAAGTTAAATAATTATATTTATACCGTGTTGTCTTACCCTTCAAATATAACACCATCACCCTTCACCTGACCACCTCATTAATGTAATTTTTTCATTACTTAACTCATGGATAAAATAATAGTTATGAGATAAAATTTTGGTTTCTTGTTTGATTGTCATGTTTGGGATAGCTTGTCCCATTATTTATATTATAGTAATGAGATAAGTTATCCCATATGCATGGTGAAATAAATTATCCAAGAATAACTAATGTTAGGATAATTAATCATGGGATAACCTGTTTCCGACCAAACAAAATTTATTTAAAGACCTTAATCTAGTTTTGTACTCCCTTTGTCTTTAATTACTTGTCCACTTTTGAATAGACACCTATTAAGAAAATAAAGATTGACATGGTGAATTTGCCATTTTAGCTTTATTAATTATGAAGTGAGTTAATTAAAAATTTAAAATTTTCAACAAGTTTTACCGTTTTTAAAGATATTAACTAAGGATATAATAGATAAAAAAAATAAAATATATTTTTAATTTGTTAAAATCAACAAGTAAAAAAGAAACATAGGATAAATAATTAAGGACGGGGAATACTTATTAAATAATCTATTATGTTATTTGAACAACTTAAACGTTTTGGGAAGACGTGACACGAAAAGTATGATTCACATTTTGTTGACGTGTGAATCAACGTTTTAATAGTATCTCTCCTTTTTTTTTCTACCTAACTTTTCATTCTTTAAAAAGTGTAAATTGTCCATTAGACAAACTTTCATGAAAAAAAAAAAATCATTAAAGAAGAAAAAGATGAGAAAATCAAAAAGCTTCACTGACAAAGTGGGTGAATGATGGTGGAGAGTCTGGAACCTAAATAATGAAAAAAAGTGGGGAAAATGACCAAAATAACGTGGACAAACAAATTTATGTTATAAATAAATAAAATGTTTAACTTAAATTGCAAGAGGAAAGAGAGAAGGAATAAGTAAGGTAGAAAGAGAAGTAAATATTTGTTTTCACTTGTACTTGATATCTTGTATTGCATATCCTTTTATAGGAAAAATATTACTTGGAGAAGTAATGTTGCTACAGTAAAAGGGTGGTGGTCTCATGACATCCACATATTTACAACACTCCCCCTTGGATGTTCATGTAAATCCAATCTTGTATCTCAGCTTACAACAGCGCGTATTTACTCCCCCTAATAATGACGTTACTTAATATCTCGAAGATAATGCATTCCAATCTTGTATCTCAGCTTTTCAAAGGTTGACGTTGGTAATGCCTTGGTGAATATATCTGCTAAATTATCACTGGAACGAACTTGTCGAACATCTATTTCACCCTTCTTTTGTAGACCATGAGTAAAAAAGAATTTTGGTGAAATATGTTTTGTTCTATCTCCTTTGATGTATCCTCCTCTTAGTTGAGCTATACACGCAGCATTGTCTTCATATAATGTGGTTGGGATGTCTTCTTTTAAGGGAAGACCACATGCTTCTTGGATGTGTTGAGTTATTGATCTCAACCACACGCATTCTCGACTTGCTTCATGGATGGCTATTATTTCTGCATGATTTGAAGAAGTAGCAACCATAGTTTGTTTTGTTGAACGCCATGATATAGTTGTACCTCCACATGTAAATAAATAACCTGTCTGAGATCGACCTTTATGTGGGTCAGACAAATATCCTGCATCTGCATAGCCAATTAATTGTGAATCAAATTATTTTGAATAAAATAGTCCTAAATCAATGGTTCCTTGAAGATATCTAAATATATGTTTAATACCATTCCAGTGTCTTCGCGTTGGGGAAGAACTAAATCTAGATAATAAATTTACAGAAAAAGATATATCTGGTCGAGAATTACTAGCAAGATACATCAATGCACCAATTGCACTAAGCTATGGTATTTCAGAACCAACAAGTTCTTCGTCATTTTCATGAGGTCGAAATGGATCTTTATTAATATCAAGTGATCTCACAATCATTGAGGTGCTTAATGGATGTGCTTTATCCATATAAAATCTCTTTAAAATACTCTTAGTATATTTTGATTGATGAATAAATACTCCATTTGTAAAATGTTCAATTTGTAGACCAAGACAAAATTTTGTTTTTCCAAGGTCTTTCATTTCAAATTCCCTTATCAAACATTCTACTGCATTTGAAAGCTCTTCACGAGTTCCAATGATATTCAAGTCATCAACATATACAACTATAATGACAAATTCAGATCCAGACCTTTTAATAAATACACAAGGACAAATTGGGTCATTCTTATACCCTTCCTTTAATAGATATTCGCTAAGGCGATTATACCACATGCGTCCTGATTGTTTCAATCCGTATAAAAAATTGAAGTTTTATTGAACAACTTTCCCGGAAATCTTTATATACTTCAGGCATTTTTAATCCTTCAGGAATTTTCATAAAAATGTTGTTGTCTAGTGAGCCATATAAATAGGCTGTAACGACGTCCATCAGATGCATGTCAAGTTTTTCATGAACTGCCAGATTTATAAGATACCTGAGCGTGATTGCGTCTACCACGGGAGAATATGTCTCCATATAATCAATACCAGGTCTTTGCGAAAATTCTTGTGCCACAAGTTGTGCTTTATATCTTACGACTTCATTTTTCTCATTTCGTTTTCGCACAAAGACCCATTTGTACCCCACTGGATTTATACCTTCAGGTGTTCGGACTATCGGTCCGAAAACTTACGTTTTTTAAGCGAAGCTAATTCAACTTGAATTGCATCTTTCCATTTTGGCCAATCATTTCTCTGTCTACATTCCTCGACAAATTTTGGTTCAAGATCCTCATTTTGTTGCATTGTTTCTATAGCAACATTATAAGCAAAAATATTATCGACAATTATATCATTTCGGTTCCATATTTTTCTTGATGAGACATAGTTTATTGAGATTTCTTCATTATTTTCAGGCGCCTGAACCTCTTCCAAGGTTTCATCAATTATTATGTCTCCTGCTCTTCTTGAGCAGGTTCTTTCATATTATGACCTTCTTGATCGTTAGCTCCTTTTCTTTTTCGAGAATTTTTATCTTTGGAACCGATTGGTCTACCACGTTTTAAGCGTGGTTTAGACTCATTTGTATTAATTAATTGTCCTATCGGGACGTCAACTCGAATTGGAGCATTAACAGCTAGAATATGAGATTTAGTAACTCTTGATAGGTCAGTGAATGCATCTAGGAGTTGATTTGCAATATTTTGCAAAATGTATTATCTTTTGAACCTCTTGTTCACATTTATTTGTACGAGGATCTAAATGAGATAGTGATAATGCAGTCCAATATATTTCTTTTTTTAGCTGCTTATTTTCTCACCCTAATGCTGGGTGTACTGATTTATCGAAATGACAATCATCAAATCTTACCGTAAATAAATCTCCAATCATAAGTTCCAAATATTTTATAATAGAAGGAGATTCATACCCAACATATATCCCCAACCTTCTTTGGGAACCCATCTTTGTACGTTATGGTGGAGCAATTGAAACGTATACCGCACATCCAAATATTCTTAGATGGGAAATGTTCGGCTCCTGACCAAAAGCCAGTTGTAATGGGGAGACTTTATGATAGCTTGTTGGTCTGATCCGCACAAGACTTCCTGCATGTAAAATAGCATGACCCCATAATGAAATGGTAAGCTTTGTTCTCATAAGCATTGGTCTAGCAATTAATTGAAGACGTTTAATCAATGATTCTGCTAGACCATTTTGAGTATGAACATAAGCAACTGGATGCTCAACTGTTATCCCAGTTGATATGCAATAATCATTAAAGGCCTGGGATGTAAATTCACCAGCATTATCAAGACGAATTTTCTTTATTGTATAATCTGAAAATTGTGCTCTTAGCTTTATTATTTGAGCGAGAAATCTCACAAACGCTATATTGCGCGTTGATAATAAGCACACATGTGACCATCTTGTAGATGCATATATTAAAACCATATAATATTTAAATGGTCCACATGATAGGTGAATGGGCCCACATATATCACCCTATATACGTTCCAGAAATGCTGGAGATTCAATTCCCACTTTGATTACTGATGGTCTAGTAATTAATTTGCCTTGAGAACATGCAGTACAAGAGAATTCCTTAGATTGAAGAATTATATGGTTCTTCAAAGAGTGTCCATGTGAACTCTCAATTATTTTGCGCATCATATTAGAACCGGGATGGCCCAACCGGTCATGCCAAATAATAAAATCATTTGATTTAGTAAATATTTTGTTTACTATGGCATGTGTTTCAACCATGCTAATACTTGTGTAGTATAAGCCGGATGAAAGAGCGGGTAAACTTTCAAGTACAAACTTCTTACCCGACATCATTGTAGTAATATAAAGATATTCATTCTTTTCATCACTTGTAGTCTCAATATGATAGTTATTTTGACGAATGTCTTTGAAACTTAATAAGTTTCTTTGAGACTTACTACAATATAATGCTTCATTGATTATCAAATTCGTTCCTCCGATAAGTACTAAGTTAGTTTTTCGGAGCCTTCTATTAATTTTGTACTACCATATATTGTATTCACATTAGCTTCTTTCATAACTAAATAAGAGAAATATTTTTTTATCTCTTAAAATAGTATGTGTTGTGGCACTGTCTATAAAACATATATCATCATAATTGATTTTGGATCCAACTGATGACAGGGGAATTTCCATATTCTTCATAAAAATAAAAGATATTATAAGAACGTGAAAAACTAACAACAATTTATTTTTAAAGAAATTACACCAAGAACGTAGAAATTAGTAAGACATAATGCCTTAAGCAAAACATTTAAGAAGAACAACATAGTAGTAGATGTAATAGAAAATAACAATTATTCTTTTTCATAATTTTATCCCCAGTTAGATGATCAGTTCTTCAATCAATATTCTCATAAAAGTCTTCAGCTTCCAAATGAGTAACATTTGGGAGGCCTTCAAAATCATCATCTTTATAAGCAAGATTTGCCTCCATATCATCATATTTTATTTGAGGGAGCTGCTTCATTATCATCATTCCGAAAGGTCAAGTGTGCCTCCACATTATTATCTTTTCTTTTTGTAGAGAGGCTTGATAAAGTTTCACAAAATGATCAGGCGTACGACATTCACGAGCCCAATGACCTTTCATACCACATCGGCGACAAATATTGATTCTACCTCGAGAAGGATTATTTTGAGAATTTTTGTTACTCTCATGTTTATTTCCACCATAATGACAATAATTATTTTGTCCTCTACCACGTCCACGATCACAACCACGAGAATTATTTTATCTTGATTCAGATTGATTATGTGTTGCTACAACATTCGTTTCAGGGAATGGAACAGACCCAGTGGGACGGGCTTCATGATTTTTCATCAACAAAGTATTATTCTGCTCAGCCACAAGTAGGCATGTAATTAATTCAGAATATTTCTTAAACCCCTTTTCACGGTATTGTTGTTGTAACAACACATTTGAAGCGTGAAATGTGGAAAAAGTTTTCTCAAGTAAGTCATCATCAGTGATAGTATTTCCACATAATTTTAATATGGAACTTACTTTATGAATTGCAGAATTGTATTCAGTTACAGTTTTAAAATCTTGAAATCGAAGGTGTATCTACTCATATCGAGCTTTTGGTAACACTGTAAGTTTTAGGCGATGATACCAATCCTTCAAATTAATTCATAATTCAAGGGGATCTTTCACAGTTAAATATTCAGTTTTTAATCCCTCATGAAGATGATGTCGAAGAAAAATCATGGTCTTCGCTTTATCCTGACTTGATGCGTTATTTTCTTGTTTAATTGTATCACCAAGACCTTTAGCATCAAGGTGGATTTCGGCATCAAGGACCCATGACAAATAATTCTTTCCGGTAGTGTCAAGTGTCACGAACTCAAGCTTTGATAGATTTGACATGATGAAAACTGAGATAGAAACTTATTCGAAGAAAATTAGAGTCTCATGCTGATAACGTGTTATAAATAAAGAAAATGTTTAACTTAAATTACAAGAGGAAAGAGAGAAGGAATAAGTAAGGTAGAAAGAAGAAGTAAATATTTGTTTTCACTTGTACTTGATATCTTGAATTGCATATCCTTTTATAGGAAAAATATTACTTGGAGAAGTAATGTTGCTACAGTAAAAGGGTGGTGGTCTCATGACATCCACATATTTACAACAATTTACATTTTCTATCAATAATAACACACTATATGTGATATAAAAATAGGAAATATTTTATAAAAGTATAATTAACCAATTTACTTTGATATATAATAACATACGTCCGATATACAATAATATACAAAACTTTCATATTAAAGTACAAAAACATACTTTAATTATTCTATTTTATTTAGTTTCATATCTGAACTATTGAGAGTATTTAGCGAAACACACCTAGACGTTGACTAAACAAAAAGTGTTTGTCTAGAAATGCTTCTAGGTGTGTTTGTCCATAAAATCTTCATTTATCTGTTATATATAATGCCTCTATTTGCTTACATTTTAATTGAATTTTTTTAAATCCTAAACTGTCCCCTTTCAAGTCGGAGATATCGATACCACCGCAGAAACGAGACCACAACTAAGGAGGTGAAAAAGAAGAATTTATATGGTGAATTGATGATAATTTTAACCTTTAACCTGATATTAACCTACTTAGATTTACCACGGTAGAACTATTTTTCCACGTGGAGTGCCACATGACAGAATTTTTAAACAAAAAAGAGAGTGTACACACAACATCAAAAATTAGTCGAGGCGTGTTTCGCTAACTATTGGGTGATACTTTAGGTATGAAACTCAAAATACTGAATAGTTTAGATGCGTTTTCTACCTTTAACTCTATATATTTTTATAAAAATGTTTAATAACTTCATATGCAATATTATACACTCAATTACAAAGATTATACAAAATTCTAATAGGTATTTATACATCCATATATAATAATATACAATTTTATGCACTATTATACAAATTAAATATGAATTTAGTAAAACTTCACCAACTGATTTCTCTCGAACAACAAGATGAAATCTCCTAAAAAGTTTATGGAACGGTAAATCTTATGATGACCTATCATCTCCAATTAGTGAGACATCATGAATCACAACATTACTTGATTGAGAAAGATTTTGAAAATTATTGTTAGTTTGCTCTTTAGATTTTGCTACAGTAATTACATTTGTAATTTGTAATTTTAATTTTTCGAGCTGTGGATGGAATTTTGAGAAGATTCTTGTTGTGTTGAATTCGTCTCAACAAGATCTATCACTCTGGCTCTGAACTTAAATTGAAAGTATCATTTTAACGTGTGACCGCTATGATCAAATTATTTACTGCCTACATTTTATTTGTCACTTTTAACATATCAAGTTGATCCCTTTCATTTTTATTTTCTTTCTCTTTTTGTAAAATGACAAAATAGTCCCTTAGTTAGGTATTTCACAATTGTGAAATCTAAAGAAGTTGTGATGCTTCAATTTTTTTTTTAAAAACTTAGTGTAGTTACAAAGCTAATCATGTTATATTAGTGCTTTCTAAGTTTTTATGGTTGTATATTGTTAGAGAGGCACATAGAGCTTTATGTCTTTGCAAGATACAGAAAGCAAAAGGAGGAGGATAATCCCCTCTCATAATTGACCCGATTGCTCCTAAATCGGATAAATCTTCTGCTAAGTCAAAATCGTTAACTAAGATCAGAAAATTCAACTAAAGAAGAGGAAGTTGAAACGGAAGAAGTAGAATTTGGAAAACTTGATTATGGAGGAATATTCTTTTGTTTTGGACTGATTACAAATGCCTAACGTCCTCTCTATTTATAGTTATATTGACTATTCGAATTTCTTCTACAAATATCTCACTCAATTATCTAATACTCGAGACTATCTAGATTTTTTCTAAGTACAGATATAAAAGAAACTCTTTTACAAAATTTTAATAAATTCTACTACATATCTAAGTTTTTTTGTAACTCCAAAATATCAACTTTAATTCTTTAAAAAAAAAAAACTGAAGACTTAAATCATTTACTTTTACAAATGAGTTTGTTATTTCAATTGCTTCGCCTAAAGGAAATAGTCCAATTTGTGATTTTTCAATTATATCAAAATTAAAGGCATTCAGTTGATTTGTATCTCATGATGATGTTAACACAATTTATATTGTGTTTTACTTATAGAAATATGTTAGACATTTTATTTTCTATGAATTTCTTTAATTTTCTTAAATCATTTAATGTAATGTCTACATCTTTCTGGGTGTTTTTTTAAAAAAACAAAATTAAAAAATTAAAAATTTATGAAACTTCCATCTTATCCCTTATTTAATACTTTTTCTGTCTATTTTTAATTGTCATGATTTTTTTAGAGTCAAACGATAAGAACTTTGACCAATATTTTACGATATATTTTTTCATTATATTGATATGCAAAAAGTTGCAATTTATAATACTTTTCATATCGTTTTTGAGTATCTAAATTTTCAGTAACGACTTGTTCCCGTCGTTATAGAAAAGTTAACAGGAAAAAATTTTGGGCCGAAAAACTTTTTCGTAGTAACTTGAAATTTCCCAACCTAGTCCAGATTTGGATGAAATCGGAGTCAGTGAGGTCTAGGGAAATCCGGTAACAGATGGGAGATCTAATTATGAATTTGATCACATAAGTAGATATCTAAGACGTTAAGGAACTCGTACGCTTTACGGAATTGAATTCGGGCGAGTAGAACTCCCG
>NW_006239315.1:526730-530542 GCF_000226075.1 Solanum tuberosum | reverse complement strand
TATGGTGGAAACAACCCTAATTTGGATAATTGGGATCATGGGTGTGATCTAGGGTTCATAAAATTGTTAGTCATTCGGGTAATTAGCGATTGTTTGTTGATTGACCAAGAACAAACCGAACGAATCCGAAAAGGGAAGGATCAAGTTTCTTAGGGTTTTCAAGCTTGTTTCGAGGTAGGTGATGGTTGTGATTCTATGATTGTGTGATGTATGTTTGTTCTTGCTTCATTATGATATATGTTTGTATGCGAATGTTGCATTATTGATCACACTAATCGTAAATGAGTATGATTGAATAATTGTATGTCATGAATCAACACTTGGTTATATGATTATGAGAATGTACATTGTGATTGTGATTGTGGCTTGTTGAATGGATCGGGTGCCACGTTCCGGCGAATATATGGGATCGGGTGTCACGCCCGGCACACTAACTTGGATCGGGTACCACGTACCGGTACACTAACAGTTTGGATGTGGGTTCCATGAGAGGACCATTGACTTGTTGTATTGATGTATTTAAGAATGTAGAATTGTTCGTTGATCCTGATATTGTACATGTTCGGTATATGCGTGTTTTATTACTATGTTGTGATTATTTGCATATGTTTCACTTATTGGGATAGCTGTGTGATCCTACCAGTACACTGTGGTTGTGTACTGATACTGCACTTACTCTTTCTTTGTTGAGTACAGGGTATCTTCAGGCGGTTACTGACATACCTCATTTAGAAGACTAGTGATTGATTCGAATTCAAGGGTGAGCCAGTTCTTTTAGGCTGCCATGAGTTCTCGTTATGTTTAGTCCATTACTATTCGGACTTAGACTAGTTCTTTATATATTCGTATGTTTAATTGGATTGTACCCATTTTCTTTAGACTTAGGGTTCCTTGTTAGAGTTTTGGTACATTGACTTTCATGTTCTAGGGAATATTTCTGCAATGTTTTGTTAGTCGTTGTTAGATCTTTTGGAGTTTATGGGAACTCTACTTGACTCTTGCATTTAAACCTGCTTCCGTACCTTTAAATGCCTTAGTTTTTTATTAAGTTGTGTAGTTTTTTGGTTGGCTAATTAGTATTAATGGTTCTCCCATCGGACGGTTAGTGTGGGTGCAATCACGACGATCTGGATCGTGACATTTTTTGTTCAAAATATCAAATTAATATAATAATTTAACTTTGAAAGTTAGTCAAATTAACTTTCAAAAAGTGTAACATGACAATTAAAAGTGGACGGAAGGATTACAATATCTTTATCTTACACTTTCATCTTTTAAAACGTTGCTTAAACTACAAAACAATCTTTAGATCTTATATATTTCAAACTAATTAATAATTGGAAAAAAAACAAAAGGTATTCAATATTCAAAGTTTCAAACTAATGTACATATTCTTTCTGTTCCTCAATCAAGTCTAAGACGTTAAATCCGCACATTTTTAAAGTATTAGTAAAAGTAAACCAAACTTTTAGAGGAGAAATAAAAAATAAAAAATATAAATATAAATTATAAAAATATTTTCCCACGTTTGAATTTTTAATTACATGTATTTCCTTAAAATTAAATTATACATTAAAATGTTGTCGTCAAGTGGGACCTAGTGTTCCATATGAACGCCACGTAAGTCGTTGGGGAGTCTATCAGACGGCAATAAAGAAGAGTCAAAAGTTCATCACTAAGGACCTCTTTGACTAATCAAAGAAAATTAAATATTCTATCCATTCATTTTTATTTGTTGTTTTTTAAAATATACTATATATGTATTATCCGCAGTTGATATAACCTCTGTCCTTCGGATGAACAATCTATGATGAACATTTTGTGCACACGCGGCAAATCCCTCACTGTATAATAAGCTGTAAATTATATTGCATTAGATAAATCTTATGCGACAGACTCGAATAAACAGATATCAATTATTATTTCTTAAGAATAATGTAAAATTTAAAGTAAACAAGTAAAAATTAACGGAGCAAATACTAAAAGGGTCATTTTCTCAACAATCAAAGTAAACAAAAGAAAATACTCCAATGCTGGTACAAGTAGTACTACTAACTTTTTCCAATACTTTGACTGAACTGCCCCCACATTGATTTCAAGGCCCCTCTTTGTTGATTTTCGAGCTTTGTTTAATTAATTAAGTACTTACTACCACTAATTTAGCACCATGAATTGACTATAATACCCTTACCTTTTCTATTTTTATTTTCTTTCAATTTCTTTGATTTTCTTCTCAATGTCCAAATTTTAATTCTATTACTCTCTTCATCTCAATTTATAGACATATTTTCATTTTCAGTCTCAATTAACAAAATATCACATATAATTAAAAACAAGTATAATAGATAAATGTGTCATTTAACTTGACTTCGGCGTGTATTTATATTCTTCAATTTTAATTGTGCATAAGTAGACAATTAAACTTGTATAATGTTGAATAAATCGATATATTAATCCTTTTGTAGCGTCTTGCATGACCAATTTGCATCCTACGTGGCGTCTTATGTGTATTATGCCACATAGAACACATATGTCTGTTTTTTCAATTTTTATACAAGTTTAAGTGTCTACTTGTGTACATCCAAAGTTGGAGGGTATAGATTTCAACTGAGATCAAGTTAAAAAACATATTTATGCATTATGCCTTAAACATAACTTTACTTTAAAATATTGTTTTTTTTACGCTTAAAGAAATGATTTATAGCTACACGAGTGGTCAAGGAGTGTTTAAGACCACAAATTTTAACAACGGAAAAAATTCTTAAATTTTGTGTCAATTCAAATAGTGACATATAAATTAAAATAAAGAAAGTGCTAATTTACTTGCCCGATTTATGTTACAATACAACTTTTTTTAATAATATTTGAGAAATGAAAAACCAGGAGATGAATTAGCTATTATTTAGTAAGTATATACTTTAATGGTACCACTATAAGAGAAAATCTATTTTATAGTGTTTGGTTTTTCCTACAAGTATTGTTTGATAAGTAAGTACAACTTAATCTAGTTTAATACAACTTCTCTCAAATTTTTCCTACTCTAAAATCAAAATCTATAAATTTAATCATATTTTGCTAAGTGAGGTCAAATGTCAATAGTGTGTGATTGTATTTTATTATATTATTTAAATTCATATTCAAAATTGTGTTTAATTGAATGTTGGTATTTTTTTAGTATATATTTGGCAGATAATCTTGCCAAACCCTACAAAACAAAAAGGGTCAGTAAACAACTTTGCTCAAACCATATGTATAATTATTTGAGAATAAAGCGTGTGATGTTTTCTTTCTAGTAGTTTGAATTTTTAAATGAGCTAATTAAACACTTAAAGATAATTATAGTGAGAGTACTTTCATCTCCAAACATTATAAAAAAGGCATAATACATGAATATCTTTTTAACTTGTATAAAGTTAAACGAATAGACACATGCATCCTACATGGTGTTATACATGACATTTTGCGTCCTATGTGACGTTCTACTTATATTATATCACGTACTACGTACGATGAGTCTGTCTACTTGTTCAATTTTATACGTGTGTGTCTATTTACACATCCATAATTGAAGGACAAAAATATTAACTGAAACCAAGTTAAATGACACATTTAATTTATATATTGTGTGAGGGCAAAAATGTCATAAGGGTGAGATTTGCATTGATGCAAGTAGATGATACCAATGGTATATTTTCTTAATCTAAAAGTATATAATAATAGAAAATTGAGATTTTTAATAATAATTGTGTGGATTTTTGTTGGTTTGAGTTTGACTAATATTTCTTCACTCCTCTTTCCTATGAAACCACCTC
>NW_006239315.1:485794-526004 GCF_000226075.1 Solanum tuberosum | reverse complement strand
TTTTTCCTATCAAACCCCCTCAACCCCCCCCCCCCCCCCCTCTTTACCCCACAACCAACAAACTCCAGTCTTCTTTTTCCTACTTTCTTTTGCCTTTTTACTCTTAAAAGTCTCATCTTTTTGCCTTTCCACATTTACATTTCTACAACTTCTTGTTAGGGTTTCTTTCCTCACCCAAAATTTACCCATTCATTCAACAGATTTGATTGAAAATTCATTATCTGGGTTGTTTTTAAATCCCAAGAAATCAGTAAAGATCCAAACTTTGAGCTCAAAAAAAGTGTCCCAGGTTGGTTTTTTAGCTTTTCTTGATCTTACTTTTGTTCAGCTGAAATTTTTGGATTTGGGGTCTTGTTAAGGGAATCTATTGTTGTTGGTAGTTTAGATTAGAATGGTTTTATCAGTCCCACATTCATTTATTAGTGATTCTTGAAAAATTGCCTTTCTTGAAGTTAGTGTCCAATTTAGAGAAACTTTTGTGTATTTTGAGCTTTGAAAATTCAAGAACTTATAAATTGATTGAACTATGAAGGCATATATTGACAATTATTGATGACATCACTTTTTATGGAAATGTACCAAAACATTTGAATTGTTTTCATTGATCCTCTTGTTGAGTTGAACCTATCTTTAGCAAACAAGAAACTTGATTGATTTCTGATTCTTTATTGATGATATTGATTGATTGCTTTAACATCTAACCTATCTGCCTCAGGGTCTAAAAATCACTTGGTTTAACGGGTAAAGTTGTTGTCATGTGATAAGGAGGTCTTGGGTTTGAGTCTCTTGTCGAAATGCTGTAGTTTTAATCATTTGAAGTACTTACAGGAATATAAGTTGATGGCAGCATTGCAATTGCAAATTGCCTATGTTTTAGGTCGATTTGGAAAGTGGAACCGAAGTAATTCAAATTCTGTTTTAAGCAATAGTAGGAAATCATTCAATATCTTAGGTTCCCAAACTAGCTTGGTTGGTGAAGCCAAGTGTTGGTATAATTTCTTGATTGCAACTTCGCCAATGATTGATTTTACTCTGTGATCTTATATAATGTTAGTGATTTGATTCCCTGATAAACCCATGTTGCTCAGTACTTTAGGTTGTAAAGTGTTTCAGAATGGTTGTCATGTGTTTATGTCTTACTATTGATTTGGCAGGACGATATAAACCTGATAAGGCCGGATTATTTAGACATCAAGATGGGATGTTTCACGGTTTCAAAGAGTAAGAAGAAAAAATCCGAGCATAGCATCCACATCAAACGTGTGAACCCTCAGGAGCAGTCACCTACTGCACTGCCTGAACCCCAGAGACAAACAAGATCATTGCAGTCAGCACCACCAAGTTTTAGAACAAGAGTGAAACCTGTGCAGTCAAACAATGGAGTAACAACGAGTAGGGCACGAACTCTATCCGCCCCATCAAGTCTAGACACAGCAGATCAAGATGCTCTAGCATCGAATGAATGTGAGGAACATGAAGAGCTGACTAGTCGTGCTGGATCAATAAAGGAATACAGGTCATCAGTTCCTCAGCCTCTACCACTTCCATCACCTCAGAATGCCGCTGCTCTCAGGACTACGAAAAGCTTCAAAGTGGGGAATACAAGTAGCCCTCTCAATGCCTCTGGACCATTGCCACTGCCTCCTGTGCTGCCTCCTACGTTGCCTTCTACCGGAATGCTTCGGAACTTTGCTTTTGATGAAATTTCTGCTGCATGCCACCATTTCTCTCCAGAACGTTGTGTGTCAGAAGGTCTTTCTTCTGTCATCTACAGAGCTTCTTTTGGGGATGATGCCTCTGGTGCAAAGAAGCTTGAAGCCACTATAACTCGCCTTCACCCTTCTTCACAGGTAATGTTCAATTGCATTGGCATGTTTTGACTTTATATTATCCTCGCTGTGTGTCATCTGCTGATTAGTCCCTCTCTTATCTGTCCTATTTCTGATGATGCAGTAATATTGTAATGCCATTCTAGTTTTGTGTCTAGGCTTGGCAGGGTTCATATTTGGCTAGATTTAGCAGGACTGTTTCTCTGTACTTGTTACCCTTTCTGTTATGCAGTAATAAAGAATGGATATTGTCTAAATCAGGAATTTGCATGACAAGCCTGCATCAACTTTGTGGTTTATGAGGTTTTAACAAGTCCATGATATTTAGAAACCAATCTCACCATCTTTTCGGCTTTTTCAGGGTCTGAAGGAATTTGTCAACGAGGTGAACACCCTGGCTTCTTTGCAACATTCTTCACTTTGTAAACTGATTGGTTTTCATGCACGCGAAGGTTCTGAGCACAGGATGTTGGTTTTTGAGAGGCTTTTCCATGGAAGCTTAGACCGACTTTTGTTCGGAAGAGCAGATGGCCCCTCTATAGATTGGAATGCGAGAACCAAAATTGCCTTATGTGCTGCACAAGGTCTTACATTTCTACATGAGGAGGGACCTTTTCAGGTATCAACATTATTATCTGCTATATGTAGCCTGAGCTGTGTTGCCTTTTTTCCCGCCATGCAAACTTGTAGTTTTTTGGTGTCATCTTTGTGTTCTATAATGGAAGTTCGTAGTTGTTCATGTCGAGACTTGGCCTATGATAGTCATTTTTTGCTGAATTTCTTATATCCACGAACAGGCAATGTTCCAAGATTTTTCAACCGGAAATATACAAATCGACAAGGATTTTAGTGCTAAGCTCTCGGGGTATGGATGCATTACGAATATACAAGAGACAGAGATATCTTGCAATTCAATCGTAAGTTCTCTTATTTACTGTTGCAGTCACTCGGCATTTATTTTATCTTGGGGAAATGTTGGTCATAAAATTTAAATATTTACCCTATGTTTTGGGAGGACCAGACGAGATGGCTGTATTGTATAGTTTGATCATCAGCAAGTTCTGTCTGGCATGTAGTTAAGATGTATGTAAATAGAGTCTTAGTTTTGGAGCATGTCGTGATAGAAATTGTAACCCATAATTTCAGAGGATGTGGCTCTTAAGAGAAGAGATGTCATGCATCATAGATTACTGTTTGTTGAGAAGCATTTTGCTTGCTAATTACTCTAGAGTCTAATTATGAGTTGTGGTTACATTATTTGCACTTTCTAACTTCTTGGGAGATTTTAATTAATAAAGTAAGTCCATTTGTTCAGGCCCTGGCAAATCTCTCACAGGAGACACTGGAGAGAGGGTTGATAACTCCTAAGAGCAATGTTTGGAGTTTTGGGATTGTTCTTCTAGAACTGCTCACTGGCCGGAAGAATCTCGATGGCCGGTATTCAAAGGAAGAGAGGAATTTAGTCAAGTGGACTAGGCCTTTCCTTGCTGATGATGGTAGATTATCGCTTATCATGGATCCTCAGCTTAAAGGACGGTTTCCCGCAAAAGCAGCCAGGACAGTGGCTGATATTGCCCAAAGATGCTTGCAAAAGGATCCATCTGAAAGGCCCACCATGAGAACTATCCTGGACCAACTCAAAACCGTACAAGTGATGAAGTGCCCTTCACGGTTTCCTCTGCAAGAACCAGCGGTAGTTGGTGGTAAACACATGTCAAAGTCTCCAAGCATGAATGGAATCATCACTCCTGTGCCAAGGTTGAGTTTCTCCCCTTCCTTACCACTCACCCGAACATCGGCTTCTCCCTCAAAGGTTGCTACTCAACCCTCGGCTCGTCCTTCATTAACATGTTCCTACTCTTTCTCTTTGGAGGACCTTGATAGACTGGAAAGCCGAAGGTCATCAACTTCATCTTTTCGCAGGTCTAGTGTTGAAGGATTTTGATTGTTTATTCTTTAATTGGTTACTTCTAGCCCTCTCCTTTGACAAGTGATTACATGAAAATATATGAAGGATAAAGATGTGGTTTTCCAGCTCTTCCCATTCCTCAAGGAAGAAGACATGGGAAATAACATTTTGTAGATAAGGTTTGTCCTTTCGTTTGATTAGTGTTCTGTGAATCAAGATGTGTGGGCAGATGTAGATTTTCTTTAATATGTTATTTGTCAACCTCCAGCCCCTTCCAAGACGAAAAAACAATCCCCAGATTGCTGGAAAGCAATAAAAAGAGAAAGGAAAGGGATGATAAAGAAGAAAGAAAATTCTATTTTGTAATGATGTATATGTGTACAAGTATTCTTTTTTTAGTGTATCAAGAAATGTTGTATTTTGGGAACTTTGGCTTGGTGAGAAATATGGTTTTAGTAGTGAGGGTGATGCAACCTTACTCTTTTGATAGAGAAGTAAATTTCAGTATTCCATATTACCTGGAAAGTTTTGTAATCTAATGGTGAATGAAATACTAGGTTGAAATGTGTCAGCTACAAAATCTCACATATATTTGCATTAGTACAAGCTGCGTGCACTTGATTTATACACTGTTTTCCAGACATTTTAAGCTTCTTTAAGCAATAGTTTGAAGTAATCTTAGCATTTGATGTAGATGATTAAGTTGTCAAATGTTTATTATCAGCTGGCTGCTATCTTCCAAGTGCAGATTCTTTTTCTTCCTCCATTTCATATCAGCTGCTACACTTTCATCAAATCTATGGATCACTTGGCAAAAATACATAAAACCAAAAACAAATTTTTAACAAAAAATACAAAACTAATTGAGGGGGTGGGGTTCCCTTTAAATTTCATCAAGAGCAAAGAATTTGTTGAAACAATTTCAATTTTTTATATACATACTAGTGACTTTCTTTTCAACTCCTTTGTCCACCATAAGTGTCTATCCCATCAAAAGCATCTCAAGCAAATACATAATGGGCTTTTGCAAATTATATGACATTTAAAAGTTGTTACTCATGAGGGAAAGCATCTAAATATATTTTTCAGGACACGTAGTACAACCTATAAATACAAATATTTTAACATCCAATTGCTTGACACACTCCTAATAACTACAAGATATCAACAAGGTAGTGGAAATCTCCTGTATTGTTAGTCCATCAAGAAAAAAAATAGAAAGGAGCAATTGCAAGCAAAAGGATTTCATGTTTCATCATTGGTCTTTTCCACTTTGATCTGGTTCAGAGTTTTCCTTAGCAACATCCTTTTCTTGCTCTTGAGCAGTAGAAGCAAGGCACAGATCCTCTTGGACGCGTAGGTCACTCTCTCTGGTGTCTTGGGGAAACCCTTGGGACCCTGAGCTCCCTTGTTGCTCAGAAACTAAGCTTGTTAGACCATTCTGCCTCAGATATGTCTCTAGCGGCAGACATGCTTGCTGAAGAAGAGACATCATGCTATTATGAGATGAACCTGTATCTTCACGATTTGGGTGACAGTTTAAGTCTAATTGCGACTTACTTATTTCAGGAAGCTTCTGCAATTGATTGCTGCTATGGCCCCTCGCCAGTGTCTCGCTTCCAGATCTTTCTTTGTCTGATGGATCAACTTCTGGTTTCACTTGTCTAGAGAAGCTGTCCACTTCAGTCTCTTCCTTGGAACTCCACATAAGCTGATTCCTCTGGCCAAGTTCCGCTTCACGTTCTGATTGACGCTTCTTTTTGCGCATCATAAGTGTCTTGAAACGACGTTTCACTGTCATGCAGACATTGCAAGTACATGTCGGATTATGTTTGCCCTTCCCACTGGGAGGCTGGATGCACACAATGCAAGAACATCCAGGTCGATGCCTTGGGTGTTTAGTTGTTGTTGCAACTGATGCGGGACCAGGCTCTCTTAGGTCACCAGCAATGCTTATCCCATTTGCTTGAGAATCTAAATCAGAAGAACCATAGGCCTGTGTTATCCTTTGGCCTGCTGCACTTCTTTGTTTCTTGAAATCTGTACAACAACGCCAACAAAACTAAGAACCATAGTATTTTTGTAAAACTAAAAAAGTGTCCCCAACCAAACCAAGCATACAGTTAAAATGACTGCAAGTGGAATGACTGTCAGGCATGCAACATTGTAGCTAGAACGGATGGGAGGTAATTCGTCCTATATTTTCATATCATATGTGCACAACTGGCTACATGTTAATTATGTGACTGGTAAAAGACATTTAGTTTAGCACAACTACAGGCTTACAAATAATGAAGGCATTACATAAGTATATTAAATCAAGAGTTCGTGAATTTTAGGACGTTATCATATAAGAACCAGCTGGTGCATGACCGAAATATACACTGAAACTAAAGCAACAAGTTACTTCACCCTTGTCCATTTTGAGAAGATTTTCAAGCTCTCTGGGTGTTAAATCGTCTGGGATGGAACAAGAGGACCTGAGAACATGAGCATGATTAGTGTAATTTTAAGTCACATAAGTGCTGTTGAGAAAAATTCCTTGAATTGCCAAGTCCTGACCTGCTATGATCTGAAATGTTGTCCTGACATGTCCACTGAGGAGGTAGAAGATAATCAGCTGGCAACTTTCTCCACTTAAAGCAATTATCACATTGAGCCCACTGCTCCTGCTCCCTGGGATCAGTGATATACCAGTAAAACTTCCAATTTGAGCAGTCTAGGGATTATCAAATGTCAATGATGGACATGAAAAAGAATCTTTAGAAAAGAAAATATATGTTTTGTAAGAGTATTTGTTGCAGTTGAATATGTGGAACAAATTACAGTCTATAGTTCAAACTTCAATGGTGAATTGGTGATGTCATCCTATTCGGTGCCAAATTTAAAGCAGCATTCTGTGTCTATGCCCGCTTCAATATCTTCCCATTATTTTGTCATCTACTCTCTCTTTTCTGTTTTCTTAACCATTGGAGAAATAAACAGGTCAAAGAATGCCAAGGAAAGAGACATCACCACTAGAACTATCAGCTTCCAAAATTAATGACTGAATAAAAGAAAAGACAGTTGGAATATGACAGAAGAAAGGAGTCTCTCGGAGGAAACAGCCACTGTACAGAGAGCTATGTCTTAGGACCAAACTTTTGGGAAAGCGGAAAGCTATTCTTGTAGCAGCAGAATCAGTTAGAATTTACAAATTTTAGGGACATTCTTCACGGTTTCATGCTGACCAAACCAGTTATTAACATTCCTTCTATAATTCATACAAATTTTTGTCAAATATTATTCGGAAAAGGGTCAAAATTGCCCCTGAACTATGAGATATAGACCACTTATACCCTCCGTTACATTTTAGGATAAAAAATGCCCCTACCGTTATTCTAAGAGACCACAATTACCCTTGGGACTTAACAGAAGTGATTTGGCAAGCCACATGGCACTAATTCCGCCACATAGGCTTGCCAACTAGGATACCCACTAAAATTTTTGACCCAATTAATAATTCAACCCTAACCCATTTTTATTAGACCCACCCACTAAATTTAGGAGGGAAACGTCATATTTTTCACCTCATTCCATTTCATTATTGAATTCACCAAGGAGAATTTTTTGAAGAACATATTTCACTTGAAGAATCTTTTCTTCTGGAATCTCGATCTAGAAGGTAAATTCTCTTCTATTTCAGTATGTAACTGATTTTTTGTTTACTTGCAGTAGGATTTTAAATATTTTTCATAGTTGTATTTTGAAGTTAGGGTTTATATGCAAAATTGGTTTGCCAATATTTTAGTATATATTGATGTATATTCTGATGATTCTTCATATTTGAGATAAAATACTACTTTTCCTTCAATTTTACATGTGTTGGGATTTGATCTGTCGGGAGGAGTTAAAGTCTTGTTTGTCTTTTATCTTGTTTTGAGGTCCCTTCTTGCTGTTTTTATGTTGGTATTGACACATATTTAGGCTACTTTCAAATAATTTAAGATTTTTATTCTCGAATCTGAATGTGTGGTCCCAATCTAAGTATTGTTTAATCCCTCTTTTTGGTGTTTTTTTACTGCTAAGTCACTTGCTTTGTTTTTATATGTTATAAAAGTCACTTTATTCTTGTTAGAAGCTTTTTTCTTATTTATATGTGCTTAGTTTATTAATGTGGGGTCCTATATATTTATGTTTTGCTATTTTTTTTGCAGAAAATTCAATATGGAAGATATGAATGTTGATCTGTTATTTCACCATGGAGGTAAATGGACTTTAAAACCTCACCTACTATATGATGAGAGGTATGTTCATTCTTTGAGGGCCTTTAATTCCAATCACCTAAATTTGATTGACATAAAAGAGGTGTTTGAAAATAACTTGGGTTTTGTATTAGTTAAACAAGTACTTGTGAAAGGACCTTCTGAAAATTTGTTTTTGGTTCAAGATTCTGATGGAATTAGGATACTTCAGGAGTTACTAACTGAAGCCTTTAGGGTAGTTCATGTATTTGCTGTTGATGATAATGAAGAAATTGTTTTTGCCCCCAACATTATCAATCATAGTGAAACCTATCATGTTCAGTGTGAGTATGGGACTGACGCCGAGTCAGAAAGTGATGATGGTTTGGTTGATCCTACTTCAGATGGTGAGTATGACTTTGATGAATTAGAGCTCATTAAGATGCAAAAAAACAAGGAAGTCAATGCTAATCTAAGTCATTACAAAGACCTGTTTCTTAATATGACCTTTAAGAACTTAGATGACGCTAGGAAAACTTGTAATTTATATGCCCTGGCGACTAAAAAACCTTTGAAAGTTGCAAAAAGTGACCGAAAAAGATTAAGATACAGATGCATAGAGGGCTGTCCATTTGCAATTCTTGTTTCACTTGATGGTAAAGGTCCAGGATATAAACTTAAGACTTTAAAGCAAGAACACAACTGTGAAGAGGCATTACACAATCCTAGAGCTACCACAAACACTTTATCCCATTATTTCAAAAGCAAAGTTCAGAATAATCCCAAGTATGCACTGAAGGATATGAAACAAGACTTGATGGATAATTTCAACTTAAATACTAATGATTCAAAGTTGAAAAGGGCCAAGAGAATGGCCCTTCAAAAAATGCAAGGCAGTTTTTTTGGATGAATACAATAGATTGGAGGCGTATGCAAATGAGATTAGAATGACTAATCCCGGTAGTGATGTGGTGATCAACTTATCAAAAGATGCAATGGTACAAGGAAAAAGAAAATTTCTCAGAATGTACATTTGCTTTAATTCAATGAAGGTTGGATGGAAAGAAGGATTAAGACCATTCATAGGACTTGATGGGACCTTTTTAAAGGGCCAATGCAAGGGGCAATTACTGGTGGCTATGGCACAAGACTGCGATAACTCTTTCTATCCATTGGCGTGGGCTGTAGTGGATAAGGAGACCACTACGACATGGACATGGTTCTTACAGTTGTTGGAGAAGTCATTGAATCTGAAGAATGGTGATAGCATCACATTTATGTCTGACATGCAGAAGGTAAGTAGTAATTTGTGTTTATGTAACCTAATAATATACAGTTTTTTATAAGTACTAATTGGTTTGACATGTACAGGGATTACTGAATGCAGTGGAAAATGTCCTTCCATTATCAAACCATAGGTACTATTAAGATGCTTTTAAGTGCTATCTTGGTTTTGCTAACTAACATGAACTTCTAATTATTTATAGATATTGTGTAAGACATGTTGAGGCCAATTGGATGAAGAGATTTAGGACCGGAGAGATGAAGAAACTTATGTGGTGGGCTGCTTGGTGTACTTATGAAGAAGATTTTAAGGACCAATTGAATGCTCTTGGTGCATTATCAGAGGAAGTTGCTAAAGATTTGGTCAAGTTTCCACCACAAAAATGGTGCAGAACATATTTTGATACTGTGTGCAAAAATCAGATGGTAGATAATAATTTCACTGAATCCTTTAACTCTTGGATCTTGGTACCTAGAGGTAAGCCTATCTTGAAGATGCTTGAAGAGATTAGAGTCAAAATAATGAACAGGTTGAGAAAGAAGGAAAAAGAGGCAGAAACATGGAACATTTATTACAAACACAGTCCAAAGTGTATGGAATTGTTCATTGCCTACAGTAAGATTGCCAACTTATGCAAGCTTGAGTTTAATGGGGACCTTGGGTTTGAAGTGTCTGAGGGTGAAGATAGGCACATAGTGAATATTGTGGAGAAGAAGTGCAGTTGCAGGTAAATATATTAATTGAGACTATTATGTAACTGTGATTATGTAATATTCACACGAACTAATTATTGCTTTTCATTTTAGGTCTTGGCAGTTGACTGGCATCCCATGCCCTCATGCCATCAAGGCATTGCGCTACAAAAATATTGAGCCTCGAGATGAAATAAGTTGGTGGTACACTAAAGAAGCCTATCTTAAAACATACGGGGCCAAGTTGTTGCCTATGAGAGGTGAACAATTCTGGCAAGTATTGCCAGAACATGCCATGGACCCACCTGATCTTGTGAAAACTGTTGGAAGGCCAAAATTTAAAAGAGATAGAGAAAAAAATGCAGCAATCAAAAGAGCTGGAGAGTGGTCTCACTCAAGAAAAGGAACTAAGATGACATGTAGCAAGTGTGGTTCACAAGCTCACAATGCAAGGTCTTGCAAGGTAACAATTTTTTAATTTAAAAGTTAGCTATATAATGTTCATATGAACTAATTTAATGACTTATTTAAAAATATTTTAGTCTAGTGAGGAAGGCAGCATTTCAAGTCTTAAGAGGAAGAGGGGCAGGACTAAAGAAGTAGAACAAGATGAAGAAGTTTTTGATGTCAATAGTTCAGCCCCTCAACTAACTCAAGAAGGATTTGAAAGTGACATATTTGCACCAAGACAGAGACAATATGAACCTTTTTGGTCCTACTATAGAACTTGAAAGTGATCCTGTTTTAAGGCCTCGTATAATTTTTGAAGAGTTAACAAGGCTTAAGATGAGGCAGAACCAACAAACAAGATCTGCCAATAGAGTGATCACTTTCAGAGGTGATCATAGAGGAATGAGTGAGCCTACAGATTTGCCTTACTCACCCACTAAAGTCACATGGAAAGGAAAAGAAGCTATGACTAGTAATCAGTTGGAAAGGGCAAGAGAGAAGATGGTGGGGAAGTTGAAGACCAAGAAAGCAAATGGAAGATCCCAAATTTAGACTCTTGGTAGTTGGAAGTATTAAGTATATGTCAGCTTCTGTTAAATTTTTTTTTTGAGATACCGAAATGTTGGTTTTTGTATGATCTGGCAAGTGCAAACAGTGGCATTACTATTTTATTTTGTTGTTATGTTATGGATGTAAACAATACACAATTGCTTATGTTTTATTTTGAACCGAAGCTTTGTTTTGAATGAATATTTGTTTGGCCAGTTTTTGTTTCAGGTTCTTGGTCTGTTTTGGGTTAGCTAAGGTGTTAACTGTTATGGTTTGAATTATAGTATTGTTGTTTGGCCAATTTTTGAAATTTGACAGGTGATTAGCAATTTGCTTGCTGCAGTTAAGTTGTTGTTATGGTATGAATACTTTTATGTTTTTTTTTAGTGTTGCTCTCCTGGAGAATTCTTTAGCCGCCGAAGTCAGTGACTGAAATTGATCTGATCTTATGGACAACGAGTTAACAGTTGGAGTTGTTGGGTGATGAAGATATTGTAGCTACTGAACCTTAGAGTTTTTTTTGCGCTCTTTGCTTTTGATGATCTTTTGGCCTTCAATATTCTATTACTCAATTGATGCAGTACTACTCTTTATATTGTTCATCTAATATTGGACTTAGACGATCTTAAATATAGCAGAATGGACACTACTCTGATAACTTGATACACCACGATTTCAACTAAGAAAGAGCAGGTGTTTTCGACCTACTCTGACAATCAGTCGGGTGTCTTGATTCAAGTTTATGAAGGTGAAATAGCTTACCTTTCGTTTCAGTTGATCGATAACGTTAGTCCCAATCAAAGCTAAATTTCGTTGCTTTCTCAAGATCATCGGGATTGATTTCAAAGCTAAAGCGAAATCTCATGGTCGTCTTTATACCTCAAGCTTGGGTTGTAGCTATGAGGTTGAACTGACCGTTCCATCTGCAGTCCACATGTTCTGTTTCAAACCCAATATTATATGTTGCGCCAAAATTGACGAGGAGAAGGTACACTAATTTGCTGCTTCTTTAAGGAGTTGTAAACGTCCCAAAGTGTATGAAGGCAAACATATATGTACATTGATGAAGTTATGAAAAAGCAGGGAATAAATCAAAGTAATAGCTAACTGATGAAGTTGTAAATAAGCAGGGGAAGCAAAAGATTTTTATATTTTTGTGGGTTGATCCAACAAAAATGGGTTAGGATTGAATTATTAATTGGGTCAAAAAATTTAGTGGGTATCCTAGTTGGCAAGCCTATGTGGCAGAATTAGTGCCATGTGGCTTGCCAAATCACTTCTGTTAAGTCCCAAGGGTAAT
Source organism: Solanum tuberosum (assembly GCF_000226075.1). Classification (NCBI taxonomy): domain Eukaryota; kingdom Viridiplantae; phylum Streptophyta; class Magnoliopsida; order Solanales; family Solanaceae; genus Solanum; species Solanum tuberosum. Next base: position 513,767 of record NW_006239315.1, on the reverse strand, counting down.
TGTGGTCTCTTAGAATAACGGTAGGGGCATTTTTGATCCTAAAATGTAACGGAGGGTATAAGTGGTCTATATCTCATAGTTCAGGGGCAATTTTGACCCTTTTCCGTTAACATAATATTGTTTCCTATCAGCCATATAACTAGGTCGCCGGGTGCATCTTATATCGTCCAAAAGTTAAGCTTTTTTGGAGGATTCGACACGGTTGTGGCAGCTGTTTTGGAATCTAAGCAACATAGGCCATGGACTCCTAGTTAGTGAAAAATATTCAGAAAAGGTAACTTATGACGGTCTTTTATTGCTGATGTCCTTTTTCACAATTTTTTAAGCAACACGTTGGAGTAGTGGAATACATTCTGATAAGATATTCTTTCTTACCCAGATAAGCGGACAGTGTATATACTCCTCTTCCCAAGAACAGGTGGTTGCTGCATTTTGAAGAACAAAGTTACAAACCAAAGCCAGAGTTTTTTAGCGGACTGATTAAATCTTAATAGCAATTCTCGTCGATTAAGATAATGTCAAATTCATCTAGTTCAACCATAAAGTATGAGCAGCACAAATTATTTCAAAGATAAAGCTACATACTTCGTATTCTTCAAATTCTTGGTCCTCAATGGTGACAGTGGTTGGCTGGACACTCAGTGGTGGTCGGAGCATATCCTGTAACTCCTCCCATGAAAGCTTCAACTCCAAAGCATCATGGGCATCAATGAGCAGTCTCTTACTTTTTGACCCAATATTACGACTTCTTTTACGCTCTGAAACAGGCATTGAAGGGGAGAAGGCACCATCTGCATTCCTGCCTCCGTTCTTCTCGGTTAAGTACCAGCTAAAATCACCACTATTGAAATGCTTCGAGGACAAATTCACAGAAGACTCCCTGCTTCCTTTAAATGACTGAAGAAGGCCAGAGTAACCACTCATTAAAGGTAGATTCTCAGGCATTGCTGAGAAGGAGGTGGGTTCAGTAGAGAAAACACTCTTGGGTATGGCTGACAGACGATTTTCCTGTTTAGGCAATATAATCAATATTATATCCCATAAGCCACTAAAGTGAGCTCAGATGAAACCCCTATGTGGAATAGTTACCTGAGTTGAATTAACAGTTGATGCTTTACGAAACCCCATTAAAAGCTTTCCTTCTGGATCCATGCGGCTGAAAGTTACTGCAATGAAATGTTCTTATAGGATGAGAAATGAGTAGCAGAATCCTAAGTCTGAATAGAGAGCACAAAAACGAACAAGGAACAAAAACATAAAATGACAGGTATTAAAGAAATGGGCCTTGCGCCTAACTCAACCCCAAAAGCTAGCTCAAGAGGTGAGGATTGCCCAAGATCATTTAAAGAGTCTAAATACCCTTTCCATTGCCGATGTGGGACTCTTCACAACACGAAAATTTTGGAATTCATTCACTAGAGAAAAACATGTGTTTCTCCCGCTTTCTATCCATTTCTTGAGCATGTGGAGCTTATCAGGAGCTGGACTAACTCATGAGCAAGATCAATGCAAGAATATGAACACAGAAATCAGCAAAACTACACAGGTGAAACTCATGTTCTGTTTTGTTATCTTGATTTGGGAATACAAAAATATTTTTTGTTAGTAGTTGAAGGACTCTTATAAATATATTGAATCATTGAGCCAGTACACCAGACAATTTCAGTAAAAACCTAAAAGAAAACTAAATTCTTTCATATTAGATACCTAGAAGATAGGAAAAAGATATTCCAAACGATATTTGCTGCTTCACTCTATTCGCTTCCTGGCATAACTTTCTTATATTCAAACCTGTTACGAACCATACTAGAGGAGCAAATTTACTATCTATGTTAATACTATAAGTACTCAATGTGACTATCCTCCCTCTGATAATGTATGAATTGGAAAATAGTTGGTTGTTACAAGTAAATATAATTGAGGATCATCCTGTCAAATCAACTTGGAAGGTACAGTAGTTAACAATTAACTCATTGTTGTTTTATAGCTAATAAAATCTAAACTTGGAAAAGTGAAAGAAGTATTGGCCCTATTACTGTCATTCTAATTCCAGAATAGCTGACTGGCTTTAACAAAGAGTGATGGGCAAAAGCATGTATTTGGAGAGTGTCAAAAATTCAAATCTCATAGATACTATGTCTAACCTGACCCCCTTTATCTCAAATAGAGGTGGGTAATGAGTATTGACCTGCCAGCATCATTGTTTCAATGTTGAGTTAAAGCAAAGAACTAGGGGTAGCAAAATTGTCCCAATTATTTAAAACCTGCCCAAAACTTATCAGGTTGGGCATGAGATATTTCAGAGTCCGGAGCCAAAAGGGTAAGAAAGTTTGTCAAAATTTTCAAAAGGGCAACTTTCTGACGGAGAACTTGACAACGTTTAAATCAGGGCAGCCGCCGCAAGGCGCGGAATTCCATGCGCCTTGCAAGGCGCAGCCGTCATGAGCCTTGTAAGGCTCAGCCGCCATGCACTTTGCAAGATGCACAGAATTCAGCGCCTTGTGGCGGTTTTTCTTGAAAAACAAAAAATGCATGCATTTGATAAGTGGTGTAGTCATGTCAAGGCATGCATTTGACAAGTGTGAATATATGGTTACACCTGAAAATCATCCTACTCCTATATATATATATATATATATATATATATATCACTTCAAAGTTATAATAATTTCATTCAAATTCTTATTCTCAAGCGAAGTTACGAAAGTTGTTAAAGTTATCAAAATTTTCAAACTTTTGAAGAATCAAGACAATATACGGTAATTTAATGGTAAACTTTTTATCATTTATATTTTTAATTAATTATTTCATTTTTAAGTTATAGTACTGATAATGATTTCATTTTGATATATAGATGAATCAAGAAAATTTTGCACATCAAGGACCACTTATCAAATGCATGCATTTTTTTATTTTTTCGTCATTTTTACATATGTAGTTTTTTAATTATTATTTTTTTCAAATTTTAATTGTTTGTCATTTATATATATATATATATTTAATTATTATTTTTTTCAAATTTTATTTGTTTATGATTTTAATATATATTTTTTAAAATTATTTTTATTCACTTTAATATGAATAAATTATGAAGAAAATAATTTTTTTTATCACTTTATCTAATAATTTTATACTATTAATTGAATTATTTTTTTTAATTTTTGTTGAAACATTACCACGTGAAACTTTTACCGTGATTTGATTCAACACAGTAAAAGTGTAGATTTGATTCAACACTGTATAAGTTTCACGGGGAATTTACAGAATGAAATGCAAGGTGCGTGGGCCCTGCGCCTTGTTACAATTCAATTTTTTTTTCAAATTTTCTTTGTTTGTCATTTTTATATATATAGTTTTTTAATTATTTTTTTTTCAAATTTTATTTGTTTGTGATTTTAATATATATATTTTTTAATTATTTTCATTCACTTTAATACGGTGTGTGATTCCTTATTTTTTTGTGGGAAGTTATCATATTTTTAATTTTATTTGAATAATAATAATAATAATAAAAATCTTTTAAATTTTTTTTATAGAATTATTTAAATGTTGAATTTGGAAATTAATTATTTTTATAATATATCTAAACTCTATCTATAATTAAAAGGATTTACGAATATCCTAAAATTAAGCCCAATAGTATACTTTTAAAAAATAATCAATTTATATCAACTGAACAAAAATTATTTAAAAAAGAAAAAAAACCGCTGCAAAGCTTATGACGGCTGCGCCTTGCAAGGCGCATGGAATTCCGTGCCTTGCGGCGGCTGCCCTGATTTAAATGTCGTCAAAAAGTTGCCCTTTTGGTTCTATAATTAATTTTGTTGCCCTTTTAGAATTTTTGACAAATTTTCTTACCCTTTTGGCTTTGGACTCAGATATTTCACTGATGAACTAATTTGAGCTATGCCCAACTTAACCTGTCTTAGACAAGCTGACCAAACATAACCGTATAGATGTCTACCATAACCCACAGGAATGGAGAAAGACATAATTCAAGTTTAAGAATGTAAGCTAAAAATATCAAACATGTCAGAATAACGGAACTTACTACAAAAACTGTTTCTTACTAGAATGTAAACTTATTTATTGGAAAGAAAAAAAGATGGGTCAAGTTCTTTTATTTTATTTTGGGGAGGGGGGCTTATGACCCACTATTTATCCCATCTTAGTCCAAGTTAATATTGGGCAGGTTGGGACTTGGGTAATGACCTATTTATTGACTCAACCCATTTGCTACCCCTACTTGTAAAAGAACTAAAATGTCTTAATCATAAGGTGAATCTTAGAATGTCATGAACAGGAGATCTCATCTCATGAATAAAAAGGCAATCTTATCAAGCCTAGGAAAATGATTACTGCTTAACGTTAACAAGGTAATCCGAATATAACAGGCTTTATGGCTCACTACAAAAGGATGAAACTTCATTACCTGTATCTCCGGCTTGTAATTGCATAGATTGTATGCAAGGGGTCACACCCTCGAGAACATACATCCTGCTGTTGTTGTTTGGCCAAAATCTGAACTGGAATACCCATTCTTTGCCCTTCACATCTTGAATCCGCAGAGGAAGGCCTTCTGGTTGAGAAATTGGTGGGAAATATGCCTGAACAATAAAAATAGTTAAATTTAAATAAATTGCTGGTCACCACGAGGACAAAGGTAAAGGAAGACTAGGCCTCTACTTTGGTGGGCAAAAAAGTCGGTAGAGAGGAATGTGTAAAAATGAGGAGGATGAAACAAATGCGAAAGTTGGAAACAAATGCTTACTTCAGCACACGCTTTAGGAAGCACCAAACGGCCAATTCGACCTGCATCACTTGCACTCAGGACCTTCTCAAATAATGGTATGATGGTGGAATTTGAGCTTGAAAAGACATTGTCAAGGAAATCATGTATGAAATAGGTCAACAACAATGAATCTAATTTAAGAACTCATGATGGATACTCTCCAGATATTTGCTGCAACTCCTGGTCTGTTATCCTTGGCCAATAGCGTGGAAGCAGCTGATTCTTAATCCGACCTTCAACCGGTGGTCTGGCAACACGAATCTGTGAAATTATGCCAGCATTCGTCTCCGGTCCCAAAGCAGAGGTAGATTTTGGGGGTTTGGGCAATAGATTTCGAGATCTAGACCCTTGCTGCAAGGAAGAAATTGTCTTGTTCAGGTCCCCCTCATCCAATGTAGTAGGAAAGAGCTTTGAGTTCGGTGAAGGTGCAGACAGAGCTATGCTTAAATTTGTTTGCACCGTTGATCCATGAATCTCTATAACTCCTTTGTATCCGTTATATGAATCCAGTTTGGCATTTTTAGAGGACTCCGCCGAAGCCTGACACAAATTTGATGAAAAAGTGCTTCCAGATTCTCCTGCAGGATGGAAGGTTTCTTCCATTTTTATTTGGCCTATAGGCCTATTGGTGTTGTCATTCTGGTGTAGAAGCAGAAGTGCTGGATCAATACTGTCAGAACCCTCTCTTTTATTTGGTTCTGAACCATTTATCTGACTGCCCAGAGAAGTGGAAGCTGTTTCACCAACACTGTTTGAGATCGAAGTTCCAAAAGCTTTGGGCTTCTCATGATTTGGGGTCTGCAGGAAAATGGAAGAACATGATGCAGGATGCAATTATAGTTCCTAAATTTCTAATAGCGAAAACCCTAAGAAACAATGTCAAGTCTAGCAACTTCAATCTGTCACTTTCAATGAAAAAAATACTTGCTTATTAAAAACTAGACTTGCTTAACTACATTACAAATAGAAATAGGGCATCCTACTCCAGAACAATGTTAGAGAACAATCAGGAAATAGAACAGATAAACAGATGGCAAGCACGAGTGCAATTTGCTGGGTTTTTTCCTTAGATGTGATTTTTTTGGATACAATCAATAGGAGCAATGTCCACGAGTTATTAGAGTTTACTATGTTATTCAAATGTTTTATGGACTACTACTTAAATAGTTAAATTACAATCCAAGGAGAGCTAGCAAGCCAACTTCAGTAATTACAATTCATTTGTGTGTCACAGTACAAAAGTTCACATGAATGCATAAAATTTATCTCACAGCATGTTGCTGACAGCTCCTCACACAGCTGATACAATTAATGCCCCCGCTATCGAGCAGCTCTAGCAAAGAGCTAGAAGCAATACATCCGCAATGAAGACGCTGCGAATACCAAAGTTAGTTTAAAAGGTAAGTGGCTCTGCAGAGAATTAGATTGTACTATGAAACAGAAATACTATTCTGGAGCTAACCTTGCCACATGAAAAACACTCCCTCCAACCAGTGTCCTCCGAGTGGAATAAATCACAGAAGAGTAGTTGTTCATAAGCAGTCCTGGAGTAAATCCAAATCCCATGTTATGACATTGAGAGTTAGTGATCTTATTCTCAGGAAAATCTGAGTGAAGTTAGGTCACAACTCACAAGATGGTAAATACAAACTTCACATGACAAATTGTAGACCTATATATATATTTCATTTTACGAGATATATTAACCCTTCATAAAAATAATTGATGAGAAGTCCTACACCTAACTTGAGGCAATTAATACGTGTTTAAATTCATCCCACTTTTAGCAGACACCAATATTTCTAAGTATAATGTTGAGAAATCTACCCTTTCACCAATTTGACAGTATTTGGCTTGCCAGAATTTTGTATTAAAACTTTAAGGTAAATTCTTTTATTCCTCCAAATTTCCAAATTCAATTACTTTCAACGTACTTATTTCTAAGTATTTAGTTAGTATGATTCTGGCGTTCATCAGCATGAAGGACTATTTTGTTAAATGCTATACTCTCAACCATTCAAGCAAAGAGAACTTGGTCAATAGACCTTTTAGGCGTAAGAGATAGTCTACCATTGCATTTGAGATAACTCAGTACACTCAGAGAAAGGCATCCAGAGATTGCTAAATGATGGTCATCTACTCTAAGTGGGTTGACATTTGGGAAGAAAAACTGGTCTCGTATTAACAAGAATAGAATGTACAAATTAAGCCACGAAACTATAGTAACCCAGTGCCTGCATGAATTGCGCAAGAAAAGAGTGAACACTATAGAAGGCTGACAAGGGGGAGGCCTACCAATCGAAGAGTTAGACTGAAAACCTTAGGAATCAAAGCTTGCTCCCCAGTAGGTGCACTAGGTCAATCCATCCCATCTGCAGTCTGCCTAAGCCATGATGGTCAGAATTACCGAGACCTATGTGATATATGTGCTGATGGATTAGTTAACATATCCTAGCGCAAGTTGGTTCTCGAACCATCTTAACTTTTTTAAGAAAAAAGGGCTCAGAAGTTTCCATTCGACCCACCAATGGCTGTGGTTTGTGATTTCGCCACTCAATACTGAAGAGAATCTTACTCATTAATGGACAGGTAGGCTCCTGAGTCAGTGGTACGACTGTACAACCATGTGGTCTTCAATTCTAATTGGTTACCACCATTGAATATTTTTAATTATTTTATTAATAATAGCTAGTGCTCACATCAACTATACCAGGAATTGCTTTGGCATCAATAATTTTTATTCAAATGTGTCTATTTCGGGGTCGTTTGGTTGGGAACAAGTTATTCCAGGATAACTAATCCTGGGATAACTTATCCCACCATGTATATGGGATAACTTATCCCATAACTATGGTATAAATGATGGGATAAGTTATCCCAAACATGGCAACCAAACAAGACAAAATTTTTATCTCATCACTATTTATTTTTATCCCTCACACACCCGAAGTGTTCTCCGGTTATAATTTCTCAAACTGGATGCCCTAAGACTCTGCATCAGTTTTTTAGTTTTCAGTTTATGGTGAAACTTCTGTTAGCTACATTTTATACCAAAGTTAAAGTGAATATTTTTCCTTTGGACAATGCAGGAGGTAGATTGCAAAATATACAAGTTTATCATGAATTTAACTACCAGTCATCTATCCTGACCAAGAAACACAAGACAAACAGAAAAATAACAGAAGAAGTAAAACAAACAAACAAAAAGAAACATAAGGAAAAAAAATACAAAATATTAATAATAAAATAGTTTCATTCCATCAGCACTGAATTATTTACTGTAAGTTTAAATCACTGCATGCAATCTCTATTTCATATAAAGGCCAAAAGAGCAAAAAAAGACAAAGTTGCTCCACAGTAACTTAACATGGAACCAAATAGACAATTCTGGAAAGAAAAAAAAAGTTATCCCCTCACTATTTTTTTCCCCATCACTTCAACCGCCTCACTTAGATCACAAGCCCATGCTACTGATCTCGGCCAAAAAAACCTCACTATGTCACAGCAAGAACCACAGATAATGCAAATCCTTAAAAGAAGGCAAGAAGGTTAATCTGCACCGACTTCCTAAAAGACAACAAGTGAAACAGAAAGTAGAGGGATTATCTTTCCTACATTTTGATCTTGCAGGATTCTTAATCTTTCCAGAACTAAAGTCAGTTTGAGCAACCATTACTTGGTGCATATTATCCCAATATAATTAATTCTCTCAAATTGAATATGCAATCTCTAATTTGAAAAGGTAAAGTAATTGTTTTGTCGAATTAAATAACAGTCAGAAAAAAGAACATGATTTAGCGAATATCTTTCAGCAAAACAAAAAGGATAATTCTCTGAGCTGCTACAGTATTCACTAACACAATAACCTTAACATAAACACAGAAACTGTTCAGATTCTACATACTCCTTCCATTTCAAAAAGAATAACCAGCTCAGTAAAAAAATTTCAAACCATCTGATATTCCATCTCAATTAGTAGGACATTGGTTCCTTAATCTTTTCTCGAATAAAATCAACAAATTCAAAATCTACACAAAGTCACAACATTTTAACAATAAAAATATCTAAAAATCACTGTTTGACATCGTAAATGGTAATTTATCATATAAAACGACCAAACAGAGCGAGTAATAGACAAAACAGTTTCTAGAAATATAAAAATCAACAAAACTGAATTTACAAACATATAGTAATTCAGTATAAAGGAAGAGATCTGAATTGAATTACCCGCACTTATCACAGAGGGTGGCAAATTCACCAGATCGCAAAGGCCACCCTTTTTTCCACTCAATTAAAGAAGTTGCTCCACACAGTCCATTCATGCAAATCTTCGACTCCATTCCTAAACCCCTTACTTCTAATCAAGCCCTAATACAGCATATTCTTCCTCTTAACACTTCATACGCAAAACCCAAAAAAGTTTTTTTTTAAGCTAAAAATGAAGTCTTTAGAAAAACCCAAGTATGAAAAAGCTCAATAGTAAGAGTAAAGGAAGAATCTTGAAAATAAGAGTTAAAAAACATAAACTGAAGCTAGTAAGCAGCAGTGTTTGTGGGTCTATTTTCAAAATTTGTGATAGAGAAATATTAGGGAAGTTTGTTGAAATTCCGGTACCGGAAAGTTGTATCACCGGTGGAGTTGGAGAGAGAGAAGCGTCAAGTGTAAAACAGTTAAAAAAATGGAAAAGGGGACATGCAGGGAGGGAGAGACTTGAAGGGTCAGCAAAGGTCGCCCGCCTTTCCCTTTCAGTTCCTCTTCCACTAACGTCTCTCTGCTCTTCTCCCTGTTTCTTTTTCACGTAATCATATGAGCTTTTCATAAAGGGGAAAATGCGAAAGCGAGATTGAGATGATTTTGGATATATGGAGGAGGATATGTTTTAATGTCTTATTGTGAAGGTGTGAGAGGTTGACTATGAATCTCGAGAGATAAAATAGATAAAAGAAGTACTCGGAGACGTGTGATTAGATAAGATATAAGTCATTCTAACATACAAGGGTATGATTTTAGATAAAATATTGTGGAGGATACAAATTAGAGTAGAAAGTTACTCTCTCCGTTTACTTCTAATTGTTATAATTTTCTTTTTTAGAGTTAAACTATAAAAACTTTGATTAATATTGTATTTTCATCATATTGATATGCAAAAAAAATGTAATTTATAATATTTTTCATATAATTTTTGAATATCTAAATTTTTTGTTTAAAATATCATATTAATGTTATCTAATTTAACTTTGAAAATTAATCAAATTGACCCTTTCTAGATTATTTTGGACTATTTTGAGAATCTATCAAAAAAATAGTCTCTACTTCTACCATAAAAATAAAATTTATATGCATTTTATCCTCTTCAAACCCTACTTTAAAAAATTACATTGAGTATATTATTATTATTATAAAAAAGTAGTCAAAAATCAACTTTTCAATCTTAAAATTTATCTAAAACTTGTATTGTACTTGAAAGATTTACAGAAGTGTCTTAAACCTGTTTTTAAATTTAAAAAAGAGTGTTGTATAATACTCTTTTTCTTTTAAAAAAGAATGACATAGTTTGGCTTGGCAGGAAGTTTAAGAAAATAAAGAAGATTTTTCAATTTTGTGGTCCTAAATTAAAATTATGAAAAATGTATCAAAATGTTCTTTAATCTTGTGGTGTTAAACATGACATACGGAAAACTGAAATTAAAATGTTACTAGAAAAGATTTGAGTTATTTTTTTTAAAAACAAACTAGATAGAAAAAATATCTTTTTTTTTTAAACGGAAGGAGTATAAAACAAATGGCTCATATAGGAAGTGGGAGTCCTAATCAAAAGAACAAAAATGCACTTAGCTTTTCAACTATGGTTCTTTTGGCTTAGTGTGTAAGATAAGATTGGAACTAAGATAGATGTGTGTCAATCATCATTGCGTAATTAAACGGATAAGTAAGCAAATCAAAACTAGTTTAGTTTATTCAATCCCCTAATTGATTACTTCTTCTACGCGTGCTTATGCTAATACTATAATGACATCATGCTTATCAAATCTTTAACCAAAGAGCATCAACTACAAAATTAGGTGGTGAGGGGTGGTGGGTGAGTGACATTACTTTTTTTTTTCTTTCTATATATCACAAAATTGTCTCATGTGTTTTATTTTTGATGTATGGTTTAATTTTAATTTTTTAAATGTTTTCGAATGACTATTGCAATCGATAAAATTAGATAAAATTAAGTATTTGAAAGTTATTATAACATAAAATGAAAATGATTTTTCTTTATAATATCTTGTATGTCAATTAACAAAAGTAATATACTCATTATTTTTAATATAACTTACATAAATCATATAGTGTAAAGAATAAATTACATCATATTCCTACTATTTTTCTAATTATAATAATCCCTTAAAATTTGTACCTTCCGGATACATAAGTCACCATCCAGATACATTAATTCTCCATCCAGATACATAAGTCACCATCCAGATACACTAATTCTGATACAAGAAGAATCCTTTTGTTGCGCTAAAAAAGGGAACAAAATCTTTTTTGCTGCGCTTAAAAAGGAAAAGAAACGTAAAATTAAATATCAAATCCATAAATCACGCAATGCACTGCACAATGTATCATAAAAATTGAAATATAAGAGTCAAAAAGATAAATGTCATAATTTGATACATAATAAAGTAGTCAACATTGTATCTGTTATGTATCATATACCTATTATTGGAGCTTATACATAGTGTTCTAATTATAGAACATTATGATTTATGTATCAAGATTATTATTGGATAATATATACATATACATAACCTTCTAAGTTGGATAAGACTGAAAAAACACTAAAGATTGTAAATACATAACACACAATTGATTTGTTACTGTCTATATAGCCTTTTAAATTTGAATAGGATTGAAGATACATTGTAGAACTTGATACATATAAATGATACATTAGGTAGTGTTTATGTATCAAGTACATTTATATTGAGCAGGATAAACACTACTCAAAGATTCAACAATATTGTGGTTATGTATCAATATCTTAAATGTGAACATGATACATTATATAAAACAAAGGCTACTGTAGCCGTGATGTATCAGAGTAGTGATAACACTAACAAAGTCTAATTTAAGAATCAAAATAAATGAGATACATTGAAAATCTGCAAGTTTGATAGTGATGTTGTCACGTCCCAAGCCTACACCCTGGGCGGGACCGGCATTCGGAGACCATTGCTAGCCCCAAGCGAACCCTTGGCCTGACTTTCTTAACTCAGCGGAAACTTAACTCAACAGCACAACTCAATGCAATGAAAGGTTATAAAACAACCAACTGATGCATAACATGCCAAAAGGCAACTCGAGTCTCAAAATAGAATATTTACATATATACATAGATGAGAGACTCAATACTAACCGCCTGACTATCTATGAAGCCTCTACAATACTGAGGTAGATGTTGGGACAGACCCCGCAACATCCAGAACGGCGTGCAGGATGCTGACCCTGGGTACCTGTGTCTGGATCGTCATAAGATGCAGGCCAACTGGCATCAGTACATTGAATGTACGAGTATGCGAGCTGGGAAGCTAACCACAATAAAGGCTTGGAAAAGAGTACACGAGGACACTTACCTTGGCTCTGTTCAACTCATGAATAACTGAACTCAATATATAAAGCAATAAGACACATGCGATATATAAAGCTTGTAAAACTCTTAAAACATGACGTAAAAATCATATTTATAATATCATAAAATACCATGCTTCCTCTCAAGGTCTACTTGTGCAATGTATGAATGAAGTCCCATACCCCCATCCACACTAAGCAGAACCCTCGAGGAACCATACAATTTCTACTATGGAAGTTTCTCTAACCGACAAACCACCACTATGAAACTAAGTGGTGATACAACGTTTTACCTCACGTTGCTCGAGGACCATCCTATACCATGATATAGGAAGCTAACTTTACTAAGTGGATCCACTAGCTTAACTTTACGGGTTCATCTAAAAAGTATGACCCGTTAACTCCCATGTTGGCTACATGGTTCTTATGGAGAGTTGAGTTTAATATGAACTCGTATCCCCAATTCGGTGCTCAAGACTACTCCCAAAAATACTTTAGCTCATAAGTGTTTTAAACACATCTTTCTTTAGTTGAGATAATTACTCAAAATCTAGCCCAAAGGCTCACTTGGAATCGATGTTCCTTTTTCTTGAAAACTAGCACAAAGGCTCTTTTAGAAACATAATATCTTTCTTACTCAAATGTAAAAACATTTAGAAACTTCTTTGGGAATACTTAGTTCCCTAATAGCTTTTGAGAAATGAACTCAACTTTAAACTCTTGACTCAACTTGAACCTTGAGACTCTTTACTTAGCTTGAAACTCTATACCTTTTACTTGACTTGAAGCTTGAGTTTTAAAATGAAGTTAAAACATTCAATAAAGACTCTTGAACAACTTTGAAGACTTGCTTAACTTCTATGCTTAACTCTTAACTAACTCTCCTTGAATTGAATTATGAATTCAAGGTGTTTGATCACAGGATACGGATGAGTTCTTGACTTTTAGAGTACCTTGGAATGTTGAAAACAACTAGGAAACATAGGTACAATACCTAGGAACATGCATAAGAAAGTGGGGAATGAATGGGAAAACCTGGCACTCTTGGCGCTCTGAGAAGTGCGGAGCGCCAGACCAAAAACTTCAGAGGGGGCCTGCTGGCGTACTGAGAGGCTCGCCGCCCCAAGAGGGAAACTTCAAAACCCCTTTTGGGGCGCGCTGGCAAGCGCGACGCGCCAACCCCTCACCCAGAAAACTCGACTTTTGTCCCTTGTTTTGCCAACTCTAAACCACCGTACTTCAAGGGTTTCAACCCCAAACACTAAGGGTCATAAAATCCCTCAACATACCATAGATTTAACTCAAAACCACAACCAAAAACATGCTCAAAACAACAAGGGACTTCAACAACACCAACAACAACATCAACAACAACACAACCAATCCTTCTTTGACAATAAAACGAGTTTAGAGGGTGGGGGAAAGAACCAACCCAACCCTATGGACTCACATACATAGTAGGGATCACCCCCGACGATATCCACGACGGAACTTGCTTGATCTCCTTGCTCCTTCTTCTCTTTCTCCTCTTCTTCTCCTCTTCACTCTCAAGCCCTAGCTCTCACTCTTTTAAAATGGGACAAAAAAGTTCCAAAATAAGCCTAACACAACAATATAACCCCAAAAGAAATGGCTAGGGAAAAGACCAAAATGCCCTTAAAATTTCCGGACGGATTCCCTGCCAACTGCCCAACTTCCAAAGGGCATAACTCACTCATACGAACTCAGAATCATGCAAACTCGGTGGCGTTGGAAAGACCATTCCACGAGCTCCGCAAACCATAACTGGAACTACACCTAACTCATCCTGAGCTAGAAGTTATGACTACTCAAAGTTGGCCAAAAACTCACCATTTTCCCATACTTAACCAAATTTCCAGATTTTCCAAATTCTCCAAAAATAGAAAATTTACCAATTCTAAGCCTCTTCATAATTATTTCAAATCGTCGGTTGTTACAAATGTTTTCCCTCCTTTATGGGTGTTTTTACAACAGTAAATTTAGAACTCGAGTATGCATCATTTTTCGACCTTTTCGCTCTCAAATTTCATGATTAATGAGTCGTTTCGTTGTTTATATATATTTTCATGAAAGTTTTCATCATCAGAATTCATATGTATCAGAAAATTGTAGATGAGAAAGGCCAAAAAGTTTTTTTAAAAAAACGATAATTCAAGAACTGGAAAGAAAAAAATGATGAGGAAATAGTTCTACTTCTTTAGGAACTAGAAATCGATGAACTAGAGAGAGAATATATTTGAAATTCAAAAATGGAGTGATGAAGGCAATTGTTGATCTGTGGGAGTGATTTCAGGCGTGAAAATAGGAACAACAATCGCTGGGTTAGAGAGCTGTGCGTTATGTATCTGGAAAAGAAGAGAAGAAAAGGAAAATAGGGATTTTTGTAATATTTTGAAATAGTAGGGAATTTTAGAGAATATGGAAAGAAAGATTGTGTAGTTAGGTAATTTTTCCTTATTTGTATCATATATTATGAAGAGGTGTATGGAATTATTTATTAGATTAAATTGGAACCTTTTAACACCTCGCAAGATTCTATGTTAAAGATCTTAATCATTTGTTGTAAGTGTATCAACTTCAATCAGGTGATGTCCTACTTGATCGTGTTTATTAAGGTCCATTTTCAAGTGTAGGAAGTAGATCTCATGTGGTTTAAGATTATAAGGGACCTCTAGTACTAAGTTAAGTTCAAAGTCTTCCTATTGATTAAGTTTTTTCATGAGATCATACAAGGGACGATTTCATGGATAGTTTTTGAGTACTTGTTTAGATAGTTTTTGAGTACGTGCTTTCTATCAATAAATTAATAGTATACTTATATAGTTATTTGCATGAGCCCTCAGAATAGAAAAGATTCATATCTTTGAGTACGTGCTTTCTACCAATAAATTAAATAGTATACTTATATAGTTATTTGCATGAGCCCTCAAAATTAAAAATTGAATATTCAAAATTCTATATTAAAAATACTACAAGTTGCACTTTTCTAATATTGATATGATGCAAAAATACATCTTAAAATGTTGGTCAAAATTCTTTTATTACTCTTTCAACTAAATCATTATACATATCATTACGATGAATAACTATCACCTTATCCCAAGACTTTCAATTTTTTATAATCTCCTCTCATCCATCTAGTAATCATCATATACTATTAACATATTTTGAAGACATAATAAACAAAAGCTCTTACCAGCTGAGCTATTGGAATAAAACAACACTCCCCAAATGTATACTCCCAAAACAACCCCCAAATCCCAATATAACTAAGGTGCAACTATTTTAAGACTTAAAGATGGGACTATTTTATGTATTTTCAAAACTTTGGAACTAAAATTAAATATTTTTAAACTGCATAATTTTAATATTGAAAACACCTTAAACCTCTGTTTGGATCATTGTTATTCATTGTATTGTATTGTATCGTTACTATACCTATAATGTTTGTTTTGATTGTTACTTAAAATGTATTGTATTGTTAAATTTCGTTGTTATGTAACAATGAAAATCCCTATTTTATGGAACAATCGATTTGGTGTGTTCCCATTGTTATTTAATTTCTTTTTCCAATTATATCTTTATAAATATTTCAAAATACTATTTTACCCTTTATCTTATATTATTTAATTCTAGTCAAACCTCCTACCTAGAATAATTAAGGATATTTTAGTAAATTTATAAATTATAGTACAGTACGATACAATCAAACCAAACAATTAAAATGTTATTAAACAACAACAAACAATACAGTCTAGCTAAACATTATATCTACCATACAATACAGTACAATATAGTACAATACATTATGAAAACAATGAATAACAATGATCCAAACAGAGTAGTGTAAGTTATTAATTTTGTCTTCAAACTATGGATATGTATTAAAAACACTCATGTACTTGATCAACTCAATTTAGATACCTCCTCAATCTGGCGAGAATTTAAAAGCATATTTTCCTCATATTACAATATTAAGAGTGTATTTAAGTTTAATTAGTCAAATAAAATACTAATATTTTAAAACTGTCAGAGATAAACTAATAATTCGGGCCGAGTTTATTTTACAATTGAGTGAATCCAAGAAGTAATAGATAATTTACTTCCTTATCTATAGACAGGAATTTTTTAGTCCATTTCAGTCTCTTGAGGAGCAACAATGGCGGGACTCACTAATCTCAAGCTATCTCTGTTTCCCAATTCTTGTTCACTCTCCTCTTCTTCCTCTCTTTCCTCAAACCCATTTCTTGTTTCTACCTCCATTTTCCGCAGAACATCCCACAGCTTCCCAAGTAAGTAACTTTTAGCTTCCCCTAATTCTTCTCGGAGTAGTATTATTTAGTTGACTATGGCAATGTTCTTGTTTTTTTTCTACTCAAAACTTTTTGTGGGTGTTTTTAATTTTCATTTTTGGTCATTTTTTTCAGAGATATTCGCGTTTTCGAGCAATGATATTAAAGTGGGCAGCAACATTGAAGTGGATGGATCTCCTTGCAAGGTTATAGGTGATTAATGACCACTCCCCATATCTTATTATCTTTGTTAATAACCTAACATGATAATTATAACTTATTTTCTGCCTGAAAATTGAGGAGTAGGGGAAAGGGAAATGGGGGAGGGGTGAAAATTCTGGTAGCCAACCAACTGTACTACTAAGATTCCCTTCCTCATAGTGCATTGTTGCTAATGTGATTTTAGCTTTTTTATTGTTTGGTTATGCTAAGTGTCTGTTTGTTTTTCACAAGTAAAGGAAAGGGGTTATGAATTAGCTCTATTAATCTATGTAGTTTATGAAAAATCGGGGTTTAGAAAGTCAAGTAATTAGTATTCAAAGAAGTAAAATGTGCAATACTTTTTACAGTTATGGAAGTTGCTAAATTTTGGTGTGTTTGAAAGTTTATAGCCATGTATTATTGACAACCATATTTATCCTACTGATCCCAAATAACAGGATGATTACTACTGAAAATACACAAACTAGAGCAAGACTGGACGATTCCGAGTGAAGTGTAAGGTTTCATGATTACAATGAACGAACGAATAAATGGATTATGCTAAAAAAAAAAATTGATGGCAAGGGAAACCCGTAGCCGCTACCCTTTGGGTGCGCACAGGGTAAAACCCCGCTCCTATGCAGTAGCTCGCAAACCAGATAGGAGAGGTAACCCGCATTAGGTAAGCCCGGTGTGACGAGCTCGATCTAGAAGGCAAACCCCTTGCTTTCGTTGGCAAGGGGTTTCGAACTTGAGACCTCCAACATGGAAGTCCCAAGCCCAAACCACTGGACCACCCGAAGGGTTGGATTATGCTAAATTTACTTAGAGCATTGTTGGTCCACTCACACTCTAGGGTATACTAGCTGTTATAAACTGTTTGTTTTGCTGTTCAGATTTCTATATAGGTTACCAAGCCAATGCTTTGGGACTGTGATAAGCTCACACTTTTGTATCGTTGTACAATAGACTGTTATTTTACTTGTAGTCCATAAAGCAGAAGTAAAAAACAGATGATTTTTTGAATACAAATACATATATATGAATAGTTTGGTATTGAGTACACCTAAAATTTGGTTGACTCTTTTTACTGTTTGATAATTGATAATACTTATCATTTGGGTGTGTTTAGAGTTTCTTCATGTAAAGCCTGGGAAAGGGGCTGCATTCGTGAGGACCACATTGCGCAACTATGTAACAGGGAACAGCGTTGAGAAAACTTTCCGAGCTGGAAGTAAGGTAATATCTGTGGAACCACTATGCTTTTTCTCTTACTCTATATGTTTATATGCTCTAGTGGATTTTATTGCCAAGGTCACAACACAATGTCACATTCATGTCATCTACAACAAGAACTTGTTATGTAGCACGAGCCATTCATTTTTAATCAACCAATTGAGTTGTCGAGTACCTTCGAACAAACTGAGAAACTATGAATGGGCCATATATTTAGAAATGAAATAGTTGGTAACCTTTTGAAAATCACTTTAGTTTGAGTCTTCTTTTGAGTGTTAAGATGATTGCGTAAATTATCCAGAAAACCTTCTATAAGTGATAAAGAGTCTTCTTTTGAGTGTTAGCTGAATCTTGGTAAATTTTTTGTTAGGGGTAGCAGTTCCATCTCTGAGCTTTAGTGATGCAACAGATGAATTGCCATCTTATGGCTAGATATTAGCTTAACTCCACAAACTTTTCCATCCAGTAATCTTTAGCAACCTGTTTGTATTAAATTTTCTGAGAATTTCTTAAGAAAAGTGTCAAACTTTATATTTTCCTTTTATTATCATTGTAGTCGCACCTGAAATTATAGAAGTAACTTTTAATACAAATGAAAGATGAAAGGATTTCCAGCCACTATGGATAAGTAGGTATTCAAATTTTCTTTCATTGATGGTCTTATTTAGTTGAGTATCTTTGGAAGTTGGTGGTGAAGAGTTGGACCGTCGATCTCCCGAAGGGTGTCTGCTTGATAGATTAGATGTCAAAATACATGTCATGGTATTTATTTCTACACTCAAAATTTCTTGATTAGATATCATACCAGAGAGAAAGAAAATGTTTGAGAAGATTCTGTATGTACAATGGCTGGAAGTTGATGGATTTTGAATTGATGAAAGTTTCATGTTGACGGCATGGCTGATGGTACTGGTGTCTGACCAATCTGTGAAGACGCTGTGTTGAGACTACTGTGATTGTGAATACTGAATATTACTTTTAAGGCTTTCACTTTTGGTGTATATAAGAAAAACAATTAGTATATACAACCAGTTGACCAGTTGTTGAGATGTTCTGGAGCTTGTGGTGAACAAATGGCATTGGCTTGTGTTCATGATGATGCTGATGGTAGCATGAGCAGGGACAAATTGAGTTTTAAATGTCGTGATGAAGTTGATGATCATAGGGCTCTTTGAGAAGGAGAAAATAAGTATTTCTGGCGCTGATGCTGGTTACTAGAGAAACTTTGACAAAGTAATGCAGCTGCTGTAGTCATCATATTAGCATATAGCTTTTTCCTGGAAGGTGAGCAAATATCTTGCTCATCATGTAGTCTCTCGTCCGAGTAAGTGGCTCATTAAGTTGGAGATGGATTAGTTATTCTGAGGAGAAAAAATAATGCACATTATGAATTGACTAAAGAAATAATATTAAATGAATCCCCTGCTTTTGTTGTCAAGGGGCATCGGATGCTATAGAATGAAGAATCACATAAGAACCACAGTCGGGTTATGCAAAATTATAGAATGGTACTGAAGCAAGATATGTATCATGAGTCATGAGAGGTTATTAGTTTGCTTTCCGCCCTACAAGGTGGAAATCAACTTATGACATTGGGGAAAGTGTCATTTACCTTTTCTCAATGTGGGGATTACTACGAACTCTAGGACTGAGAATGAAAGATACAAAGCAAGAATGTACAACCTCAAACTTCATTCATACAATTCAAATAATTGTTATATTTACATTGTGTATATGGCTTAATACTCTTATCTCTTTTTTGTTGACTGAAAGAAACGGTAGCATTAAATCATGAATTATGCAACCATACTACAGAAAATAAAGGCAGAAATTCTTAACTTTGTGGTGTAAGCTCCTTTTAATAGGAATGCCATAACTAATCTTGTTGTTCGACTTTTACCAGGCAATAGAAAGTCTGTCGAAGGCAGTGTGGAAGTTCCTTTCCTTCCTGTTTTAGAACATAAAATACATTACAATCTACTGAAAGACTGTCAGATCTATTACATTGATAATA
The DNA here is from genome assembly GCF_000226075.1 of Solanum tuberosum. Lineage (NCBI taxonomy): Eukaryota > Viridiplantae > Streptophyta > Magnoliopsida > Solanales > Solanaceae > Solanum > Solanum tuberosum. Next base: position 493,594 of record NW_006239315.1, on the reverse strand, counting down.
GACCTGCAACTTTGACGTCAGTTCTTTTTCTCAACCAAGTTGCCATTGCTCATGTGATTTTAAATTTCAGTTGACATTCAAATATCTCTGCAGATAGAAGAGGCAAATATCTACAAGGAGACAAAGCAATTCACCTACAAGGATGGTGCCCAGTATGTCTTCATGGATCTGGTAAAGTACAGTAACTTTTAATAGAATGCACAAGCTTATGCAAGTTACTTTTATAGAGCTCCCATATCCCAATCTGTTGAAGTGACACTCTGCTATCTTTCTCCCTCCTTCCTTCCAAAAGGAAAAAAAGAAAATGAACTAGCATAAACCTGGCAGCAATTATCTAGTCAATGAACTTGGTTACTTGAGGGATTATACCTAACTGTAGCAGCAATTCTCTTTTTCCTACTATTAGCCTTTGAAGTGTAAGATGCTACTTTTATATTCATAAATCTTTAGCCTGTATAGTATTATGGAGATTTTGTATTTCATCTTACCCTTTTGGCACATAAAACTAGACCCAAATTCAAGGCGCTTTAGCATGTACAAGTGTTGGCATCAAGGTTCGGCTAATTTATTTGGTTTTGGTGAAGTTCTAAATATCTGATCTATAGTTGCACCTCATAAATCCCTTAAGTTGTCGGCTCTGCCCTTTCTTATCCCAATTGAGCTAATGCTAGTCTGACAGGTTAAAATGGTTCATGCAGATACTTAAGAATAGAAGTATAGCTGTGCATTTCACAGATACTTAAGAATAGAAGTTTTACTCTTTTGTATGCTTGGTGTAATCTGAAACAGGAAAATGATTTACATACTTTTGTTAACTTGGTGGTCTCCCTTCATGGTTAAAGGGATCTGAAAGTCCTTTTTTCTGTAAGTATCTGTACCTTCTTGGTGCATATGGGCAAAATACTTATAAAAATACAAAAGAAAAAGTTTAATGTGGCTCTCTAATGTCGTAATTGGTTACATTGCTCGTGTGAATGTCGATCAAGTCCCCTCCAATTCTCCTTGTCCTTACCCACTTTTAGGAAGGATGAACTAGAATTTGGTTGTTTTTTGTTCCCCCTTATACACTCACTGTAAATTCTATGGTAACTTTGGGGCAATTTCGTTGCAGACCTCTTATGAAGAATATCGTCTAAATGAAAAAGATGTTGGAGATAAAGCAAAGTTTCTAAAAGAGGGCATGGACTGCACTTTGCTTTTCTGGAACGGGAAGGTATTTTCCAATGCTGAACTTATTTTAAGTATTTGCAGTTTCTGTTTTTCTACTTTATAAGTGTCAATTGGGAATCTCAGTCTCTCACATTGATCCTATATCTTGTCTTGTAGAAGCAATCTCTTTCATATATTTTTTACTCGTAATCAGTAAACTAAGGTTAATATTTCTGTAGGTGATCGACTTTGAATTGCCTATAACAGTAAAGTTGACAGTGGTGGACGTTGATCCAGGCGTCAAAGGTGACACTGCCCAAGGTAATCATTTACTGTTTACTAGCTTGAACCATTGAACTTGAAGTCCTAGAAGGAGATTTCAGAGGCATATACGCTTCATGTCCCTATGATTCGATTCTAATAGGGGTATAGCATTATAAATTATCCATGTCTTTTGGTTCGTCTCAGTGTCAACTATTGATATTCTTGACACTCTTCTTCCTAACGTATAGCTACTATGATGCCAAATATAAATATCTGGTTGTCAATATGATCTGTATTTTGTGGCAGGTGGATCAAAGCCAGCAACCCTCGATACCGGTGCAATTGTTAGTGTTCCATTATTCATAAATAGAGGGGAGGAAATTATGGTTGATACTAGAAATGGACAATACATGAGCCGCGCTTAGGTTGCTTCAGGATACAATTTTGTTACAACTGAAACTTTTTGTATCTGTATGTGTTAGAACCTAGTATTTATTTGCAGGTGTAACATTAGAGGTCCCCATTGAGAATGCTATTGGAAACCTTCTGTTTTAGTGTACAAATGGGAAAGAAAAGTAATCCTTGTTTTACTGCCAATTTACCTTCCAAACACAACTCTAAAAATATTGTGAGCAGTGAAACATTGGGTGAAGTTTTAATATGTGTTTGGTTATAATTTTTGGCTTGAAGTACTAGTCAACTTTCTTGCTTTTGCATTTACATTATAGTTTTTTTTTTCTTGTTTTTGTGATTTGTCTGTTCTTGGGCTTACAAAATAAAGTCTTTGTTTCAGTTTCTTTTTTTTTTTGTCTTGTTCTTCTGGCAAAATAAAGAAAAAGTCTTTGATACAAAAAGTTAGATTAGAAGCACTATTTTTTTTTGGCATTTATGTAGTTCATGAACAAACGAGGAAAAAACAAATGATGTAAATTGTAAACATCAAAGAATTTTAGGGTGCTTAATGCAAATAACTTATTAATTCACCGTATACCAGTGACACATGTACACATTAATTTTAATGCTAGCAAGAGACGTATCTTCATTTTCACTTCACTTCAAATGACACACTTACCCTTATGTAACTGATATTTTAAATCTAGGAATCATCTTCTCATTCTCACTTCAATCTAAAAAAAGTAGAAAAAATGTTGATTTGCATTTTTTATTTACTAGCTGTAACATTTTCACAAATTATGAGTAAAATGTTGTTTGCAAGAAAATTCAGTGGAGAAAATTTAGTATCTGATGAAGCGTCCCATCAAAATTCAAATCGGAGCAACCCCGCAAACCCTTCTATGCCTACTGAAATTATGGTTGAAATCCTCTTGAGGGTTTCAGTGAAATCTCTTTTGAAATTTAGGTGTGTTTCTAAATCTTGGCTTGCTTTGATCTCAAGCCCCGAGTTTATCAAGTCTCATTTGAGTTTATCAGCTAATAATAACACACACCTTAGGAATATAGAGGAATCTAACTTGGATTATCTCATGAAAAATCTTGATATATCTTTTTTGTTTGAGGGTTCAGTGAATGGGTTGATTTGTCTTGTAAATAGGGCAAAAAATATATATTTATGGAACCCAACTATAAGAAAGTACAAGAAATTGCCTGATCATAAAATTGAACCGAAGCCTCTTAGTCGTTTCATATATGGTTTTGGATATGATAAAATCCATGATGATTATAAGGTGGTGTTATATAATTTTGATGAGGTCGCTATGTATAGTCTAAAGAATGATTCTTGGAGAAGAATTGATTGTCCTCGAAATGAGGGGCGATTAATGAATACAGGTAAGTTTGTGAATGGAAAACTTCATTGGGCTACTACTAATGATCTTGATTTAAGGGTCTGGAGCATAACCTCTTTTGACTTGACTGATGAGAAATGGAGAAAGGTGGAACGACCATGTGGAAATGATATTCTCGTGCTGGGAGTGTTGGAAAGTAATCTTTCTATCATGATTCGTAGTAATGCGACAACTAACATAGAGGTGTGGGTAATGAAGGAGTATGAGAATAAAGAATCTTGGATGAAGATGTTTACTATCAATGATACTCTAGATCGTGTGGAATATTTTATTGCTCAATCCTTTTATTTGACAAAAAGAGGTGAATTTTTGGTTATGTCCATATTACATGATATACAATTCAAATGATAATTCAATAGGATGTTTAGATCTTAGAACATTTGATTTTGGTCTTCTTACTGATTTCTACATTCAAAGCCTAGTTTGTCCTTTTTCACAAAATTAATCAAGGACACAAAAGGAGACAAGTCAACAAAAGTTCTGATGATTGCAATTGTGGAAGTCATTTGTAAGAGTTCAACTTTATACATGTTGCAAAGAATTGTTATATTGTCTCTATTTATCTTGTAAGAATCCAGCTTGATATTATGCAAAGTCATTTGTAAGAAATTTACCCCACATCTTTATGAAGATCCTATTTAATCTTTTCTTTTTGTATATTTTTGTGAATTTTTTTCCTCATTATTGTTAATAGCTTATTGAACTTTTTCAGACATCTTTTCATTAATTTAGATATTTGGTCAATCAAAGATTGATTTTTTTCCACTTAAATGGTAACAACAAGGTGGGCGAAAATCAAAAGTTAAAAAATATTATTCGATATATATGTTGAATTTCCAACCCTTTCTAAAGAAGAAATTAGTTAACTACTTAAGTGTATAGACTCATGAAAAAACTTTTTTTTTTTTGTATAACTAGACCAATCTCATATAACTGGTAACAAAATACAAGAGTGAGTCAGGACAAATATAAGTCTGAATACTAGAAATTGTCTAGAAAAAAAGAAAAGAAAGTCAACAAACAATAGAAACTAGAATCTATAATTGCTGAACAAAGCAGTTCACTCTAAACTCTGGCAAGTCTCTTCAAGTCCATTGACTCAATTTCCACACGTACCTATAGCTGGGCATGTACACAAAAGGTGTAGCAAATATAGAGTGAGTATAAAAAATTGTCACGATCCAAAATGTTTCATGACGCCCATATTTAATCTTTTAGATAGACGAATGTCATGCTTCGAGCCTACACCCTGGACGTGGTCAGTACTCAATAACCATTTCTAATCTCCAAGTAAATTCTTGGCCTGATAACTATTTAGCGGAAGACTCATTCAAGCAGAAATAAGCTTTATATGCAGAGTTTAACTCATATATCTCAAATAGATCCAACTCAATGATTGAAAGTACTCAATGTTATAAATAAAACAGTTTGCAAAACATCTCAAAATAAAAGGGAAATACTGAGACTTCTCAACTCTAACTATCTATGAAGCCTCTAATACTAGGATAAATGTCGGGACAAGACCTACAACAACTCAACAATAACTGGAAAATAAATGTGAATTCCTCAGGAAAGCAATGAGGCTCACCAAAGCTATCTGAAGCGCAAAGTGATCTCAATGATACACATGTTGATGATTGATGATCCTGAACACTTGTATTTGCATCATAAAAGATGCAGGTCGAATGACATCAATACATTGAATGCACGAGTATGTAATATAGCCAAGGCAAAATAACTAAATGAAAGGACTGTAATAGATATAACATAAACTCAAATGAATGTATAGAATTAAAGGAATAGAATTATTTAGCTTTACAAAATACTTTCTCATCTCTGAACTTCAACATAATAAGTGATATATTTAAAATGCACTTTAACTCTATTGAGAGATTTTCTAACCGACAACCATCACTATGAGCAACGTGATGATATATCATCTCGTCCATGCTGCCAAAACTGTCGTATATCGTACCGGGATATAGAAACTCTCAACTAAGTGCATCCACTAAGCTCTGCCCTGAAGGCACTAAGGATTCATCTAAAAACTAAGATCTTGTACCCATGTTGGCAAGATATGGTTTATGGGGGATGTGAGTTGTCTGAACTCTCCCCCATATCGATGTTCAATACTACTCCCAATAATGTATATTCTTGCTCAAATGTATAAAAGCATACTCTTTCTCTAGTTTGAGATAATTTCTCAAACTATCCTCTTAAAAAAGTTAACTGCACTGAAATATCTCTGAGACTCATTGCTCATTTAGAAAACAAGATTTCTTTTTGCTCAATGTAAAAATACATTATGAGTTGAGATAATTACTCAAAAGGGGCCTCTTTAAGAGGTAATAACTCTGTACTTAATCTTTGTGAAAACTCTTTTAATTTTTCTCAAAAAAAGTCTACTCTTTTTCTTCATGTAAAAATGAAACATTTGGGAACTTAGTTCCCTTATACTCTTTCTCAAACTCCTCTGTACTTCCTCAAAACTCAGTTTAAACAATAATGTTTTGCTTAAAAGACTCTCAATAAGAATTCAATGAATACTCAAGAATAGGGTTCATGCTGAAAAATAGACATGAATAATCTATTCAATAATCGTAATACACAATTTACGACAATTCAATAATTAGACATAAGAATTCAATAATCAGCAACACACGAACTCAGAACTCAATATCAACTCATCTTAAGCATACTCAAATCTAAGGATAGAACCCTGGATTACTCTTTTACTTATTTAAAGTAGATGTAGGGCGTGAGGACGAACTAGTCTAATACTATGATAGTCTAACATACATGGAAAAATGAAGTTCTTGGCGAAATCGACGAAACTTGAAGAATGTTCGAACCCTACCTTTTCTCCTCTTGGAATCTTGTTCTAATGACTTGAAGTGTTAATGAACGTAAAATAATCGATTAACATTTTCTAAGACCTTAATTAGGTGTAAAATGCTGTGGTTTAAGCTTAGAATATGAGTTAAAATGACATAATTTAAGTACCAAATGCACATGTGAAAGACCAAAACTTAAAAGCTGATGAAGTCCCTTTCACAGATGACTTTACGGTCCATACAAAGCTTCACGGATCGTCCAAGTGTCTGTGAACCTTCTTGAGTTTTGGGGTTCAACTTCACGGGTTGGGAGACGGGTCGTGGACCTCTTCACGGCCCGTGAACCTTTCATAAAAAGACCTTCAAGTTCACCATTCACCACAGTTCGTTGTACGGTCCATGACACCCTGTACGGACTATACAACCTTCTGTACACATGCATTTGTACTCAATTGAAGCCTTTTCTATTTCAAATTCCAATTTATTAGGTGTTACATCGAACCAACAAATGCAAACCCTTACTTATATTAGATATTCAACTTATGAAATACGATAATAATGTGGAAACTGAAAAATTATTAATGTAAGAAATAAATTCAACTAGAGTTTATTACATATTGTTTTTCAAAACCTAAAAGCCATTACACCATGGTCACCTAATCCCCTAATACTAAGTCTCAGAATATAAGACAACCTAATAGATAAATAAAACAGCTTGTGTCCGAAAACTTACGACATCAGGCCATAACCGAGAGAAATCCTACACAAGATAGAAGGAATTGCTCACCCTAGAATCTGATATGTTGGAGACGGACAAGAGTTGAGGGTGAGTCAAAGTTGCTTGTAGACTTGTTGCACTCCACAAAAGAAAAACAAAGTAAAATACAAGTAGGGGTTAGTACAAGGCAATATTGTCACGCCCCAAACTCAAGGGGCGCAACTGGCTTCTAAGGCCAAAACTCAGGCCTAAGCCGACCCTGCTAAACCATTTGCTACTAGCGCATGGCAGTCACATGCATTTAAGAAAACAAACAAGTATATCTCGGCTTAAAACTAAGCCCTCGGCCGGCAAGGGCCCTGTCAACAGATCTACAAAAGAAACAGCTACTCCCAAGAGTTCATATAAAGAAATTGTCAACTAGCACAGAAGTCCTGATTGGGACGTCAAGGCCACCATGATCTCTATACCAAAACTGAAAGCATGTATATAACAAGACAATGCATCACACAACTAACAAGCTTCAGCAAACCAACAAACTAGGCCAGCATGGCCATAACGTAGTTATAAACCCTACACACTAGTCTGCAAGCCTCTAAGAGTATTAACGATTGGCGGGATAGGGCCCCAGACTACCCATAAAAATATGTACAACAAAATCTAATAAACCTCCAAACACTGGCAGCTCCGGAGGAAAGGGGCTAGCCAACCGGATAAAAGTCAATCCTGCTGCTGAGGAGGTCTACTCAGTCGTCTGTCAGGACCTGCATGCATGAATGCAGCGCCCCCAGGCAATAGGGCGTCAGTACAAAATAATGTACGGAGTATGAAAGACAATATGCTATGATCAAGTATCCTAATATACTGGAATAATCCGATAAATAAATCAAGGATAAGATAAGTGTACTGACCTGCTCCTAAATCTAAACTTATCAAAAATAATAAAACAACAACCTAACAGAGCCCCCTTAAGCTCGGCAGGTACAAACAACACACAAAACCACCTACCCAGGCCCCCATAAGCCTAGAA